>NW_028263371.1:32687500-32835000 GCF_051168715.1 Poecilia mexicana
TCAGGTTTCTGCTTATGCCTTGCTTGTCAGACAGGTGAAAGCCAGCAGATGGTTCAAGGGTCACCAGAGAGCTGGGTGGAGTACTGTGCCCTCTGCACCACCGTGGGGTGAGAGTGGACAACCTTTTGGCATGACGCGCTGCCTCTGTTCTCCAGCCCCATGTTTCAGCTGACTGCCCAGTCTGAATTAGACAGGAAAGTGCTGACGAAGCAGGAGAAGCTCTGCTCCACAAGGAGCTTCAGTGTCTCAACGCATCTGCAGAATGAAGGCAAATGAAAGGCCTGGGAGCATAACGATCATCTTCCTTCAGCTTGTTTAGACTCAACTACAGCCAGTCAATGACTCACTCTGCACCTTCTGAGCTCAGCCACTTAGCCAAGTGTTTAGCATTACAGACACTGTTTACATCCTTAAGACCGCCACATGGCTGCCATTAAAATATTTACCCCTTGGAGCGCCGCAGGAACCAAGAGGGTGGATGTCTGGGCAGAAAAACCCAACTGAGTGAGTAATGAGATCGGTTAGGATCTCAGTCAAGAAGAAAAAACAAAAACAAACTAATTTTTCTGGAAAACAGAAACAAGTCGGTACAGTATGGACAATAAAGGTTGATCCAATCAACTGTCAAGTCGTTAATTAGCAGGATGCAAAGAAGACAAGAGGAAATTATGGGAATTTGTTCGTAAAGTTAGTTTATGCAGTCATTTGAAACATGTTTCAGATCAGCAAACTAATCAGAAAGCAATATGAGTCAAACTAGACGTATATGATGAATTTACCACATTTTTCTGAAAGATTAGTTCAATTTTAACCGCCACAGTCAAATTTGATTACTACCAAACCTTCAGAGCCAACAGGTATCCTAAAAAGAAACATAGGCTGAAAACACGAACCCTAACCCAACATGTTTTGCGACATCTTTTAGTCTAGACCAGGCTATCAAAGATCTTCAGTGGGTTGGAACTCCAGCAGACAGAGACTTTATCCACAACCTGATCAGAACCAGAACCATGCTCACTCTACTAGGAGAGGCCCACCTTCCAAAATTACTCCAAGAGAGCTTCAACGACTCATCCAGGAGGTTCCAGAATAAGCCCAAGCATCTGAAGCCATGTAGTGTAGAAGAATCACATGTTTAGGCTCTACTCAGACATCCTTCCCTCGCAAATGACAAATGGTTATCAAGAGCCGCTCTTTGCTAAATGTGTGTCCTTGTCAAGCCTTGTTCGTCACAGTTCCAGTTCTCAGAATCTAACGCCTAGTTTTTACCAGGATTGCTGTCCCGATTTTCTCTTAAAAACAGTCACCAGAGAGACATTCCTGTATCGTTAAATAATTCGATACATTATTGTTATTTAACATTCCTATGTTAAATAAAGCCCACAAACTTCCGCCATTGCTTCTTCCCTTTCGGCCATGTTTGTTTACTCTGAACTCATGTTAGATCAGGAGAACTTTGGTGATATTTTCCATGTGACATCTCAATGTTGGTGGGTGAAATCTGTTTTTGTGCCCTGATCTATAAAATGCATACTGGATCTTTCCCATTTTGAAGAGTTGCTAATAGAAATAAGGTTCCGTGTCACATCATACGTATTTAACCTCATGGAAACAGGAAATTAGTCAAAGTTCCTTGGTGATCAACTTTAATAAAGATTTGTATTAATTTTATAGGCTTTGGTTGGCATGCCATTATGGTGTTTTTTGTTAAATTTAGTCATAAAATTGTCATTTCTTTATGTGGGTGAATAGTGTCCTGATATTTAGGGGCCAGGAAGCTACTGCAGTGAAAGATGAATTTATTTTCAGGGTTTTTACACTTTCTTTTTTTTTAACCAGGAGTACCAATAAATGTGGATGGAGCTGTAATCTCCTGCTCTGTTTTTGATTGATAAGAAGCAAGAGAAAATGCGAACAGAAGCAGACACACCTCACACTCTACATTACACCCACTTCCTTTCAAGTAAAAGAAACAATCCATCCGTAAGCCCCATCCCCGATGGCAGCGCGGAAACGCACCGAGTGCCCCGATTTCACGTCCAAGCCACAAACAAATAAGCTCCACTTATGATACATGTTGGCTTGGCTGGCTGCGCAGATCTAATATTCACCGTGAGTCATCATCTGTGGAGGGGAAACAGTGTACGCTCTCTTTCCATTTGCCTGCAGGTACACTGAAGTGCATTCAGTTCCCATTAGGGGACCTCGGGTTTGTGTTTTTCACCCCACAGCGGCCGGCTAATGGCAGAACCGGGCCGGGATGAATCCGTCATGGTTTAGCAGCACCAGCGGTGGCGTTGGCTGGGCCTTGGCGAAACACAACCACAATAGGACCTCTGCCTCGCACAAAGACCGCTATTGATCCATGAGCGGCTGGGAATCAGAGGAACGTGGAGGGAATGACAAGGCTGTCGGTGCCGACTGAGTCCTGCAGAGAGAGGCACCCTGCCGGCCTCCAAGGCTCCAGCCAGAGGTCACTGTCTCCATAATGACCAACTCACAGCTGAGAGAAAGGACTGGAACGTTTTATATATTCTCCTAATATTACTTTAGTCTACCTTTTTAATTTACCTGGACGGGTTTTGATATGTTAGCAAAGTCTGTCAGAAAGTCAGTTTTGTTAGTCTTGGTTATTATGCAGCATCAGTCATTTTAATTATTGTTAAAACAGTGTTTATTCAATGAGAATAACCTAGCCAAAAATAAATAAATAAAAATTTTCAGTGATAAAAAAATATTTGAGCAGTTGTGAAACACTTTAGGTGCTTTAGGTTCCACTTCAAACTGTTGATCTGAGATCAAATGTCCTGATTTTGAGTTAATTTGTATGAAATCAGGAAAAAACATTTTTGTTTAAAGTTGGTCTGCTAACAAAGGCAGGAGCTACTACCATTGCTAATCCTCCTACTGCATATATTGTCTTAATTATTTCTTGCGCTATTGAGGTAACCATGAAGACAAACGTTTCCAAATTAAGGAGTTAAGGAGGGCAAATAGTTAGCTTTGCTAAAGAATTGGTAAAAATGGCCAGGTAGCAAACTGAAGGGGTTAAGCTAAACTGTTAGCTAGGTCAAACTAGCAAACAGTTTTTTGTGCTGATTAATTTTATTTTCTTGTTTGGAAATGTTTTACATTTACTCATTTTGATGATTCTTACATTTGAGGCTAGACAGTCGGACGAAGCGAAGTTCAAATTAATTCAGTACTGCAGTTCCTCCACTGTATTCTCTAATCCACCATCTGCTGCAGATAGATCTCTCAGGAATCATTTCTAATAAATCAGATACTTTTACATGGCCGTCATTTGTATCTGTGCCCACCTGTGTGTAAAGAACGCTCCGTATTTGAGAGGTAATCTCTGGAGAGGTGTGAGCACACGGAGGGAAAAATGTCAGGAGTCTTGGCATGGCATTTGGAAACACCAGCAGGTGTGACAGCGAAGACTAGACTATCGCTTATGAAAGAGCCACATAATCAAAATGATCATAACAGAATTAAATATGAGGAGAACTGACAGGTGGGTGGAAAAAGAGATGTTTTCAGGCCTTAAAATAAATTATAAACAGGTAAACATGCAAGGTATGCAACGATGTAAAGCAGTCCAGTATTTTGACAAATGAAATCTTAAAAGTGCAGCATGGATATGTACTCAGCCCCATTTACTTTGAAACCTCACTTGGACCACCACTCCCACAGTGGAACATGGTAGCGGCAGCATGATGATCAGGGGATGCTTTTCTTTTTAGAGCTGATGGAAGGGAAAACCGAGAAAATTCAGTCTGAGCGGACTAGTCAAAGTCCAAACTGCCTTGGAAGTTGATTTACATTTACTCATTTTAGAATTTAATCTAAATTGTATTTTGAAAAGATGAAATGACAAATGTACAAGTCTCTGGATGCACACCACACTATTCAGACTTTGTTTTCCCCTTACAGTTATCCACTACTCTATGTTGGCTTATTATTGCATCCCAGTGTACTACATTGTAGCCTGTGGATAACATAATCTGAATATTTTCCCATTGTTCTTTTGTCAGGCAGTGAGGAGTGTTCACCAGCGCATCACGTCTCTCACAGCAGTTTAAATCATATCAATATGAATAAATGACGGGAAAAAAAATGCTTGAAAGATTATCATAAGGGCTTCACACGGCCTGAATGAATGATCAGACTTTTTTTTTTCTTTTAAATTGGAAGAGCTTGAATAAAACTTGTAATTTTAAAAGCGTGCAGGACTTGAGCTGGCGCGCGCTCGGTGGGAGTTTCTCTTTCGTCACCCAATTATGCATTTTTCACGCTGGCTGACCTAATACGCATCCCAGCATGGGAAACGGGAGCAGTCATTAGTCACTGCGCCTCGCCGCAGCCTGTTTCACCGCTCCGGCTATGATCTTTCTCTCTCGCTCTTTTAAAATTCACGTCAGGTTCCTTCGCTCCGCGGCTCGCCTTGCTTCGCATCGTGTCCAACCTGAAGCGGCCGTTAATAACGAGCCAGAACAAGGCGAGGTGTGGTCCTCTGTCTCTCTGGTCCTTCCTGAGGACGACTCAAAGAAAACGACGTTCTTTCTTCAAGAAGCCACCGAAAACTGAGTGTAAATACAGATGTGAAAGGGACAAAAAATATGGTGCGTATATGCTTACTGTAAGATTAAAGCCAGCGCTCTGGGCCACGTCTCTTCCCATTTCTTTATTCCAGGCCGAGCAGCTGGAAATCCCTTCTCCAGTGAAGGAACATGGACAGCGAGGAGCAGGTGAAAACGCTGCCTGCTGATAGCAAAGCATCTCCACCTCCAGGAGCCTGATGTACCCTGTCAGGCGCTCACACCATCTACCGCTAAAATCTCTCTTAAGCGCCACACTAAAAAGAAAAGAAAAAAATAATCCTAACCTGAGAACAATGTGAGCCACAAGAATAACTTTTCATCTGACTGAAGATGGATTCGCTCTCTGACAGGCCTGATTCATCATAATTTACTGATCACACGTGGTGACACGTTGCAGTTCCTTCAATTCGTTTCCTTCCCGTTTTCTAATAATATTTCCCTTCCAATCAGAATCGCTAGTTAGATTTTAATGGAGCAAAAATGTATAAAGTTATTACTCATTTCAACATTTTAACAAGTTGGGCATGAAGATGAAAAAGTATATTATGATATAACAGGAAACTTTACAGAGAGTGAAAATCTGGTTATATATCCAGTTACCATTGTTTGTCGTTCTTTATGGATTTTATCTTTTTTTAACCATAAGATTTTAATTAGTCTGTTAACACCCAGCTCCTTGTTCTACACTTTGCTTCATCCAGAGGTTCTGGACCCTCAACTTCAATTGTAGTGATTGTACAATCGCCAATTGTACAATCGCTACAATGTTAGCAATTGTACCCAATCACTAACATTTAGCCATAGCATACCTGCCAGTTGAGTTGTTAAAGAAGTGTCGTTATGAAGCTTACCAGAAATTGCTTGTGCTGCAAACAACCGTGAACAAATGTCTTAAACATTTCTCTTAGTCCGACTGTAATTGCTCAACGTTTTGAAATGTTGCCAACACGTAATGAATGGCTTCGTTCACTTCCTCTGCTGCCATTGCTGAACCTCAACCACACAATTCCAAAACAGAGCCGAGAAGCTACGTCATTGTTCACAACTTCTTCTGGTCGCCGATTGGCCAGGATGAAATTCAACTGGAGAAATTGAGTTCAATGGGAGAAATTAACATATTGCATATTATTATTATTATTCTGTTTTTTTTTCCTTTAAATTATTTTATTAAAATACTTTAATTGCATATTAACAGGATGATAAACAGAAACAATAGAAAACTAAACAAATGTGTGTGCATTTTTCCCCAAATAAAGTGTCACTTAATATCAGAGCAAATTTTGGGAGGTAGAGTTGAGAAACAACAGTACAAAAATAAAATACAATTTCAAGAGGGAATCTGAAACAAACTGATTAATTTTATGACGCTAGTGCTGAAATGTCACAGATATCGACTTGTTATTGATATTATTGATATTTTGGAGAAATAAATATGAGATGCAGTTTACAATCCCCAGCCACAATCAGCCGCCTTCCATTCTTAGCAGTTAGTGGAGTTTCAGGGTGTACCATGAAAAATGATGCGTATTAAAATGTTTCGAGTCTCTTAAAACACCCTCCCATAAAAGAAAACTTGTTTTTGGTGAATTTTGCAGATAGAATTGCTGATTCTTGAGTAAACTTTGGTGTTTCGGGGTGGAGAGATTGGACGTAGCATTGCAGGGTTATTAAAAGTTTGAGCTATGCAGAGTGTTGGAGTCCCCGTAGACTGGTGGCAGAAAACAAAGCTTTGTAGAACACACTGTGAATTTTGATGATTTGCTTTTTTTCCCCCCCCTGCTTTGACTCAGACATATCGATGCTGCCAGACACTCTAATAATCTGTCTCCCTGTTCAGTTTCGAGCGAAGGACAGAACAAAACCTCAGGTTGTTGTGGAGCACGAAACATAAATACATATTTTATTGCGGCGGAAAAATAGTTTGGAGCAATCTACCAGGAAAACAATGCGCACAAAATCAACAGCGATGCTCAAGGTTTCTGCAGAAAGTGGAAAGCCGGCTTTGACGTCAGGGCGTCAAATTGATCTTCACAAGGAGAGACATGCAAGGATTTTCACAGAAAGGGGACGAAATGCAAAGATCTGTGGACTGATGGACGAAGACATATCTGACCCTCCAGGCCAATCCTCGTCCCTTCTTTTCAAACTCGAAGACATCTCAACACTTTCAAGGCCTTCATTTCTCCTTTCATGTGATCCATTTTGACTTTTCACCGACTTGGACCCCAGACAGTAGATTAGCCAAACATCTTCCTCTATCAGTTCCATTATATGTGAGACATTTTGTCTTTAAAAAAGAGCCACTACACGTTGAAAAGATTATACACTACAAACCAAAATGTATCATAATTTTTTAGCTTTAAAAAATGTAACATTTTTTAAAACTTAAATCAATCAGATTATCAAACAAATCTCTACTTGAGCCAAAAATAAAGTCAGTAAATCCAGAGAACTACATCAAATAGTTATTTTCCCAAAAACGTATTGCATTTTGAGAAAATGAAAGCAAAACAAACGTGTTAGCCTAGCGCTAGCGGGGGAAATGGCTCATGGTCTTCAGCCGAAAACAAAAGAGAAATCCTACAACTGCTAAAGTCTGATGCCGCTCCATTTTTGTTTCAGTTTGGTGAGAAAGGAAGTTGCGCTCTTCTTCACAGGTGTATGTGTTGTTTTCTTCAGTGGTTCTTGTTGCAGCGCCCCCACAGCTGAGGAGGTGAACAGGTTGCTCAAAGGGTTTGGTTGGTTTGACTCAGTGCAGTGGAACAAATGTTGCAGATTTAGTACCAATAGAACTGAGTCTACTGAAAAAACAACCTTAATTTAAGTCTAAAACCTCCAACTTTGATAGGGAGATGAATTGACAGTAGCACTACCAGTGAGTTTAAAAACAGCCTGTAATTTCAGTGAGCGCGCTGAAGCACTAAATTACTCCTCCTCTTTGGGATTAAACTCAACACAAAGCCTCCAGACAAAGCCTGTCATCTTCTCCAGGTTAAACCTGACCTGGTCACATTCCCGCTCCGTCACCCTGAAGACGGAAACAGCACCCGACACGCGCCTCCGCAGAAAACCACTCACATCTGCATTGTTTCTGTGACAGTAAACATATTGTTTCTGCTCATGTACCTGCTGCTCTGTCTCCGTTGTGAAGCGCTGATGGGACCTGTAATTGTACGTTGGGTGCTTATCATAACAATGGAGCCCTGGCTGCACGCGCCCGTCTGTGAAGAGCAGCACAATTAGGCGCATTAAAAGTAAAAAGCGGGTGCTGCTAATGATGCCGGGGGATATCTGCGGCGCTGAAACTCCAAATGAGCCCGAATCAGATGAGTGAGGGAAGCAGACAGACGGGAATCACGAAGAAACGCAACAATTCGACATTACATTACAATTAACCAGTCATTAATTATGCATGGTTTCATCATGTCCTCTGGTAGCTCAGTTTATATTTAATTCATCAACAGAATTTTAAGTCACACCACATATTTTGCTTTTCAGCTAATTAAACATTTGATAAATTTTTATTGAATGAGTTTCACAGCTGTAGTCATGTTTCTGCTAGTAGAGTTCATAACGTCTGGAGGTCCGGCTCACTTGTCGCGGACATAAACAAGCTTTTCCACACATTTCTCCTTATCCTACTGTCAACACTTTGTGTCCTTCTTTCCTCATATATTTCCTTCTGTCGTCAGCCACTGTGATTTCCTTCCTTCCTTCTTTGTGTCCATTTCCCTTCCTTTGAGCCTGAAGGACAGCACTAATGCGGTCTACTAAAGTTTCTAAAGGTGAGGAAGGCAGGAAGGAACCTCTCAGATTGGTAATTTGTTTATCTCCGAATGTGAAGAGCACGCCGGGATTAAAGGACAAATGAGGATGACGACAACAGAGTGGCGGCTGGGAATTATTCCGATGAAGAACGCATGAAAAGAAGCAGAAAGCCTTCTGGCTGGTGAAGAAGAAAGGAATGTTTTCATGATTCATTCACAAATAGAGGAAGAAACAACGCATTTAGATCTGAACCAAAAGGAAAACAATGAAACAAGCTAAATATACCATCTAATGTTTACACATCCCTGAAGCAACCGATGCTACTTAAAGAGACGCCAGTTCCAAAGTGAACAGCAGTTCTAGAACTGAATGCAAACTTATTCTACATTAATAAGATCTAAGCAGGAGTCCTGTTTATTACCTTAAACTGATTGTAGCTGATAGGCTACTGTAGAAAAGTAGCTTATCATCTGTTGTAAAAGTTGGACATTGACTTAAAAGTTGCACAACGTCTGATGTGACCGTTCAGACTGCAGACACTTTGAAAACAGTTGCATGCGGTTGAGTTCCACTGATGGAAGTGACGCAAATCAAATTCTTTGGGAGGTGAAAAGGTTGGAATCCAGGCCAATCTGATTGTCGTCAAAAAGTCGTACTACTATATATGTGACTTCAGAATCAAACAGATGTGCTATTTTACATTTGAATTATTTGTTGTAGTTCACCACTGTGAGGCAATATTCTCAAGCAAACATCGAAACTGGCTTTGGAAATCTAGCATTAACCTTCTGAAAATGTGCTCCATGATTAAAAACCAGACTTCCGTTCCAGTCAGTAAAGGTTTATTTCTTGCCCAGCCTTGCTGTTACTTTTTGTTTCTGTCTTCCAGAGAGGCCCGCTCTTCGTGATTGCACTCGGTGATAGCTGGTTAGCGCGTAGGCTCGGGGGCTCACGGTGGTCCGTGATTATCGCATCTCACGCTGGGTGTGCTGATAACAGGAGAACCCCCTGCCCTCTACTCAACCCCGTCGCCCCGACTGCCCTCGGGCCTCCTTCCTGTACCACCCGCCCCGTCCTAATTCAAGCTGCGGCTCTGCTCTGATTAGCCCACACTGTGTGGGTTGTGGTGGGTCCGCCGTCCCGCTGGCGGCCGCCTTGGCGTCAGGTGGAGAGAGCCGTGACAGAAGGCTCCACCTGCTTACGTTTTTCCCGCCGGTGGTAAGTGGTTTGAAGCGAGGCTGTGCTTCTCGGGCTCCGCTGCTGATTACGCTCTGTTGTGGCCTCTGTGATGGGAAAGTTGTTTGGTTTGGAGCCAGACACAGCCTCGCCGGCTGAAATAAAGATGAAGCTGCGGCAATCAGCGGAAGGTTAAAGGAGACAGGTGTGATGTATGGAGCCACATCCACAAAACCACAAAGAGGAGAGGAAAGTTAGTTTTCTCAGACATTAAGATTTGAATGTCTCTGCCGCCTTTTGTTGGTAGAAAAATAAAACACCAGTAGACTTGAGGAAAGTTGGTAAAATTAACGAGCTGCATCTCTCGGAGTGAAAAATAAGCAGATAAAACTGAATCTCAGACCATAATAACAATCCAGCTCTTCATCGTTATCTGTTCTATCAAAACAAGCATCAAATGTTAAAGCTACCTCTACTGCTTCATTTTTGGCAAAGCGTAGGTTGTTTTCTGTTGCTTTTTTGCAACATTTTCAGAGCTATCCTAGCCTTTAACTATTAATCTTAATTGAACACAATATATTGTCAAAAGAAGCAACATTTTCAATTCAAAATAATAATAATAATAATAATCACTTTTAATCTGTTCTTCAGGTCCTTCGGTCATCAGACTGGTGAACCATTTTATTCTACATGTTCAGCTTTCAAGTGTTTGCAAGCGTTGGGTGCTTGGTGACATTTGCATGTCATCATGCAAATGTGACACATGGAAACAGAATTTCCTGGTTTTGCATCCCACAAAGTAATTAAGCTAAGACAATAGAGTAGCTTGCACCTTAATCAATATGAGGTCAGTGTCACTTATTCTCTGTCCTTAGGAACAAGCGGGGATCCCTACACACCACACAGAGGTGTCAGCATATGCATAAAAGAGAAAAATAAATAAATAAACCTGCTCTTGTAAATATGGTGTGTGTGATCCCTCAGCTAGTGCCACCCTTGGAAAGTGCCCACAATAAAAACTGCTGCCATTTGTTTTCTATACATGTCACTTTTTGTCATGTCTTACCTAAAATGAGGCATTTATGTCCATAAACTGAACACTCACAGTATTGCAATAATCTTATGTCTGTTTTATTGGATTCTGTGAAACGGAACTAATCTGAAGAAAATATGCTGCTTTTTATAATATATTTCCACATAACAACAGACAACTTGAAGCTTATAAGAAGACAAAAACATCGTCTCGTATTGGCAAGCTTCATCTGTACTGCGTCCTCAACCTGCCACTTAGGCAACGATTTTTCTTCCCATGGGCAACGAAGTGTAAAAAGCCAAATTTAATTTGGGAAACAGTATAAATCTGTGAGCGTTGGCTGATAAATTCTAGACTCAACTAGCACGGCTTTGGGAGGAAAACAATCAAACACAATGAGTTAATTCAGTTAGCGAGAGCTGCAGGCACTGGGACTCTGACACCAGGGTTAGGCAGAACCGGTGGAGGCTTGCCGCCCCACTGGGCCTGTGTGACAGGGCTCTAACTCCTCCATCCATTCCTCTCAGGCTCCACTGTTAGGCAGCCCAGCGCTGAAAAGATCCCATACATCAGAGTTCTGTCAGCAAGACCTGCAATAGTGTCTGAACCGCTTCACTGACTCACAATAGGGCCTTTTACCTAAAGGCACACAAAGGTAGAAATGAACAAAAGACGGTGAAGTGCTCATATATGGGTAGGTGGCAGAAAAATACATTATTGCCTTATTGCTTCTTTAGCCTCTGCATTCACTGTTTTATTACTGTTCTTTAGAGAAAGGCGTTGGTTTTTGTTCCCATGAGTGATTCAAAAACAAAATGTCAACAAAGCAACATTTAAGAGACACATTGTTACTTTTAAAAGTAACACTTTTTCTGTTTTACAGGAAAACAGAGCTAGCTTACGAACTAGCTAGCTAACAAGGAGTTAGCCAGCTAACAAGGCATTAGCTAGTTAGTTGTGCCAACTCACGTAGTGGTTTTAATCAAATTAACATTATATAGCAACACAAACTGCCACAAGACATAAAAATGTACCTTAAATACAACATTCAGTTTCAAAAATAAGGTGATGAAGTTATATGTATTGATTTTTGCCACTTTGACTTCAATTTCCACTTTTAGAAGAAGTTTTAACATTCATGCCAATTAAATGTTTTAACATTTCATACCAATCATAAAATACCTTTATAAAAGTCCCTTATAAAGGTTCTGCCAACAAGTGATATATTGATATATCATTATAGTATTAGCTTCTGTCTTTAAAACAAGTAAATTAATCCTAATATTTGTCCCCCTTTTCTTCGAAGTTCTGCTATAGCTGTGTCAGCAGAGACACTCCTGGCTCATTCTGCTCTGAAACCTGTGGAACCGGCACTTTCCCAGATCTCCACCGAAAGGTCTGAGGGGCATTTCAAAGCTTCATAGCATGTATTTGAATTGGACATGGTTTTTAATTACTTCTGTCATTTTTTTTAGCCGTGGGCAGCAGAGTCCTTGCTGGGGTTGCATTTTCAAATTCCCACCAGCGTTGCGGGAGATCCTCCGAGTCCTCGAACAAAATCCTGCATATATTAGAGTAGGACATAGTCTGACTCCACTCAGAATTTGGTAACTACTCCAAAAACATAAATACAGAGAATTTTGGAAGAAAAATGTTTGTGTTCTAAGGAATAAAAGCAAAGCTTACAAAGCAATGGACTCAACTGAGAACAGCAAGTGGTTGAGTTATTCACATTGAGCAGCCTGGAGCTATTTCCTGGAGGATTTCCTGCCTCCGGGACTCAGGAGAGCCAAAGTGAAGCGTCTGTTGTGCTGATGTGAATAAAGACAGAGGAAACCCAGGGGTCTTCCTTAATCCTTCTCTATTGATTTCAGATGTTTTCAATCTATCTCTCACTCCCGGTGAGGGAAATGAGATTATTAACCAGCCTCACTTGGTGACAAGTTCCAAAAAGAGGCAGAAAAAGTCAATGATGCCCGATGATAACCAGAGAATGGCGGTGAAGTAAAACAAAGCAGTAAATGAAGGGACAGAACGGGTACTAACTGTCTTGTTTGTGGCTTCATATCACTTAAAGTTAAACCAGACGTCCTCTGGTTAAAATTACTCACATTTGGGAAAGTATACTTCAGAAATCCAAAACATTTCTGGTGCAACTTGGCTGACTCCCAAAGAGTGTGGAGTGTAAAAAGTCTAAGCACCTGAAGCGATAGGAAACAACTTTGCTTTTAGACCAACATGTTTCAGCTTGAGGCTTCATCAGGGTCGTTCGGCCAAAACGTGTCGGTCTACGAATAAGTTCAAATGTTGCTGGATTCTTCACCTTAGCAGATTATGTTTCAGAAACATTGCATTCATCAGCAACGGGAATAGATTCTTCTGTCTCTCTTTGCCGCTTGAGGAATCACTAGCATGCTTTGCTTTCCAGTCTTAATGCTTAAAGCACATTAAATATTTATTATTACTTGAACGTTGAAACTAAAGCAGACTTGAGCAGATTTGACATAAACGTTTTCCACTTTCTGCTGATGGCAGTGCCTCTTCCCTCCGGTCTTGTAATCTATCCTCGGCTGTAATCTAAGGACGTGTGTTGGAACAGAACAGTTTAGCCGGGAGATTCCACCTTCTGATTGGATTCAATAGACTGTGCGGACACAGGGCTGCACGTTTAAAACAAGTCCGTCCTGTCAGCGGTTGGCCGTGCTCGCCGTAGCAGCTTGGCTCAGGAAATGAAGGTAATCATCCAAGTAATGGACTTCCTACGGCAACAAAGAGACTTCAAGGCATCAGTATGTTTGAAATTTTCTTCTGGAGGGTGCCTTTTTTCTGCATAATCTGCTTTCTCTGCCATTACCTTCTTACAAAGGTTTAAACAACGGGAGGGCTTGAAGGAAAAGTATGCTTCTGTGTAGCACCAGGTGCTACAGGAAATTAGTACAAAACAAAAATCTATTTGAATATGCCTGACTGTATGCACTATACTTGCAGGATCAATACATTAACTTTAATTAGGGGTTTGAGTGCCCCTAATATGCTACCTACCAAACAATAGATGCAGGTCGACATCTTTTTTTAGTGTGTTTTCCAGGTTGGCCACTCTGTCCAAATACAGCTATAAAAAAGACAATGGAAGTCTGGCTTAGTCACTTCATTTCATGAACCATGGCACCTTTCCTTTGCTTTCCATCACATAACCCACATGGGCAGCTTTCAGTTTCTGGACATTTCAAACATATTCTATTCAGAACCGTGAACACTTCTGATCCACGAAAGCTGATGCCATTTCATCAGTCCTGTCTCCTCACACAGCACTGTGTCAAACCAACCAAACCGTATGAGAAACCTGTTTCCCTCCTCGCCTGTCGGGATGCTGAACCAAGAACCACTGAATGAAACGACACAAATGTCACTGAAGAAGACATTGACTACAACTTCCTACTTCACCTAATGGAAACAAAAAATAGTGGCATCAGATTTTAGTGGTTGGAGAATTTCTTGTTTATCATTAGTAAAAAACCACAAGCCATTTCTTCCACTACCGTGAGGCTAGTGCCTCCCCAAATGAACTGGACTTTCTACACAAACAGACTGGAGCTGGATTTAAGTAGACTAGAACCACTTAAATCCAACTCCTGGATTTAAAGGAGTTGGATTTAAGTGTCCTTTTTTTCCTGGAACCAAAGGCAGGACAGGGTTTGTGGAAACGCAGACTCAAACTCCTCAAGCAGGACAGGATCACAAGGGTGGGGGTCACAGAAGCTAGCTCTGGGGGATCAGGAGAGTAGTACAGATGTGTTGATTTAACTTCCCTTCAAAGATCAAAACTTTCAGACCAGATGTAAAGAACTCTCATAGATCAAGGTAGAAAATAATTAATCTTAATTTCATAAAAATTGCTGAATTTCAAAATGGAACCAAAGGCGGGATCTCTTCTTCCAGCGTGACAAAAGATATCTCTGCCTACATGAAGTGCTACAACTGCCATCATGTTTATTTCAGTTTCTTTCTTCCCTGTACAACCGAGTTCAGATAGACACAATCAAGTTCACTCTCAAAAACGCCAACACTAATAGGAAATATCTCAGAAAGCCTTGAAGATAAGTGAGACGAGATAAAGGCATAAAAATTCAGCTGCTAAGAGCCCGACCGGCACTAAAAGAGTGTCCCTGCGGGCCTTTGCAGGGGGATGTGAGGAAGGTGAAGAAGAGCCCCTCTGATCATGTTTAATTCCGGTTTTTATTGGCAGAGCCACTGAACGAAGCCTTTGTTACACAAAGCCAGAAAATCATCACATGGGGACAGACAGGCTATGCACACAACAGACAGGGACACTTAATGAAAAATACGACGTTACAAGCTCAGCTCGCAGTCCTCCATTATTTCCTCATCTGATGTTTACGGCTGTTCATAAAGCAATTTGAATTATGAAGGAGACAGGTTTATATGTTTGGATTATTTTGCTGACATTTTAAGGCGCATCTGGAGTAGGAGTGTAATGTTTTAAATTGGTTCTTATTTTTGAGGCTATATTTCAAAAATGAGGAATATAGAGGCAGTTAGGGAAGGAAATTACATTTTTTGCTCCTGCATGAGAGCAATATGGACATCCAGCATTGTGGTTTCTATCCTGTATTGATTGTTGTTAAGCATGGCTAAGCCTTCTTTCAGGGACATTGAACTTTTTATTCTTTTGTCAAATAAATCATTGAATCTTAATTATCCCAGTTAATATAAGATTGGACAGATTAATGCTGTGTTTGATTTGTCTTGGAAATCAGAGCTCAGATCTCAGAATGGCATCAAAACTGGGTTGAGCCTTGTGCTACTTATGTACTTTCTCTGTTTCACATATTAAATTTGAAAGAAGTATTGGTGTAAGTTTACAAGTGTTATTTATGCCTGAAATATTTTAATATTTTACAGTCCTCCAACTTTCCCAGTGGAAATTTCAGCTTCAGCAGGGATTGTTACTGGATTTTTGACATTAAACCCAGAAAGTTTGACTTCCAAGCACAATGCTAACGCATAGTTAATTGGAGGAACACTTTCTAACATCATTATAAAAGTTTAGATTTTTATTTTCATGAATGCTTTCTGTTCGATATCTATCCATGTTTAAAACATTGATGCTTCTCCCCAATACTTTGTATTTTAGCACATGAGCGATATTCTAATGTGCTAAAATACACATATTTTAGCTTTCGCTAACAAAGGAGGTCACAAACCCATCTGGGTGGCCATTTTGTCTGTTAGCTCTTAAAGGTAGCAGGTCATAATGTTACCAGCTGTATTTTGGTATTAACAAATGGAATTCATGAATTCAACTTACTGACTCTTCTTTAACCTCATATATCAAGAACACAGCATGGAGAACAGATGATTCTCGACAAGAACTAGCATGCGTGTTCTACATTCTACAACTGCATGATGGCTCCATTTAAAAAAAAAAGTTTTATTGGCTCTACTGGCCTTTTTTTGATAGTGAATTGACAAGAAAGTGGGTAATGAGAGAAGGGGGAAGACATGCAGCAAAGGTCACGAGACTGGGAACAAACTTGCGACAGCCGTGTCGAGGACTAAGGCCTCCATATGTAGGTGGTGCTTAACCCCTGCGCCACCACAGCACCCCATGCTAGCTGCATTTCATAACTACCTTCCACAACAACATCTGTCCTCTTTTCCCAATTTTTTACATCTGGTTAGCTATTTGCTAACCAGACATAGCCAGCAAAGACAGAACTAAATACGAATGGGATTATATTTTACGCTAGTTCTTAAAACAAACGAATAAGCAAACAAAGAAAACACACATGCCAACAGCATTTTATAGAAATTATTTTTGGGTATAAGGAAACACTAATGATTTACGATTTAATTAAAATTTTTAGGCAAGACTTGATAACAATGCTAAGTATCTTCAATGGGCAAAAAAAAAGCGCAGATATTTTGGAGATATTGTTTTAATACTTTTGGAAAGCAGTGAAGCTGAAGTCTTTTTTTTTTTACTTAAAACATTCTGGCTTTTTGAGGTCTGTCAGACGTTGGAGGGGAGTGGCGGGGTACATGTGGTTGACGGGTTCTATTGAAGTAATGTTTAATTTTACAGGTGTGACAGAAATCACAGCTGGGTTTGACACCAGGTTGGTTTGGATGGCTCACTAAAATTATGCTGTTATTTAGACACTGGTGCTCTCAGTTGAACAGTACTTTCTGACTGAAAAATGTGTGGAAAGATAAGTAGAAGATACACAGCAAATCAAACCCAGGTTAACCACCTCAGGGACTATTGCCTCTGTACATGCGAACGTTCTCTACCAACTTAGCCTCCCATCCTTGCACCACAAACCTTCCACCATGCCCCTGTTTCCCACACAGAGTGTAAATCTGTCCTTCTTCTAAAGTCTGGTCACGCCTTCCCTCCACCTCACCATCCCTTTCATCCTGCCTTAGGCCCACATTGTGTATTCATTACCATTAAAGACTCCACGCCTCGTCTCGCCATTAGCCCCGTTACTCCGCTCTGAGCTTTCCCTGACATTGGTCACACTATGATCGGGTAATCTGCTCTGAATTTACGCAGGATTTCCTTCAGGGGGATTCTCAGAAGCAGAACTACACAAAAAGCACTCAGCTTACATTACCAATGCAGGGCTACGCCTCATTGAGTTGGATGGCTGCAGCTATTGATGACTCCCTCAACATGGCAGAGCTCAATCCGAGCCGAGGGATTGGGAGAAGGGCAGGAAGGTTTCACAGTAAAGTCTACAGAACTGCTTTTATTTGAAAGAAAGTAACATAAACATCTTAAGGAGGCTGTAGATTACATATAGTAACCTAATAAAGTATTGATGTTTGTTAATCATATGTTAAAAATCCAGGAAAAGTACAAAAAAGTAAACTTCTTGCTTCGTTGGAAATCAAAGTGCAAGAAGCAACAACTGTCAGTAAACTACGTCAAAAGAACCTCCCAGAAAATCGTGTTTGTGATAAAGGGGATAGACCTCCAGAGTCAATGCCTGAGGGGTAATTAGACAAGAGGATAGAGTATGTAGGAAGAGCAGAAAGTTTGTGAACTCCAACACAAAGCCAGTAGATCAAAGAAGAAGAAAAAGGACTTACATTTAGTAAACTTGTCAATCTCATGTAAGGTAGTTGTCTCCAATTGAGCTTAACTGTCTCAGACGATGGGTCTGTCAAAGGTGAACACTGACTTTAGGATATTGATCAGCACTAGGCAGCACGTGATTGATGGGGACCAGGTGGTAAAGAAACAGTTGTTTGCACTGGTTTAACCCTTTCACAAAACCATGGAAATAGGTAGCTGCATGTTTTTGTTTTGGTATTAGTGTCGCACTATCTCCAAATCAATGCCAGGATCAAGCTTTTAGTATTTTCTCATCATTCTTTTATACATTATGTAACGTAAAGGAAGAGGGTCTACGAATTACCCCAACATTAGGGAACTCCAACCCTAGTCCTCGAATCAAATGATTGGTGCAATTATTAAAGATCTGATAATGAGGCAGTCATTAGAACACTAGAGCTCAAGGACTAGGTTTGGACTCCCCTTCCTACAGAGTCAGTCCCATGTGCTTTGGTGTCCACTGAAAGCTAAGCCAGAGAGTAAGACAACAACGTTCCAGTATCATTCGACGAGAGATTAGACATACTGTGTCCTAAACAGAAAATGTGGCATTTCTTAGATCAAATTAAGAATGTGATTGAAAAACAATATTTTGTAGCCACCTGAAATAGCTTCATTACTAATTAATAGAATTACAGAAGAATGTTCTGATCACACATTAAGAGAGACCAAAAACATATAGGCTAATTAAAGTAAATGGCATCAATCTACGATATTAAGATTGAAAAATCTGCATCAATCAAGCTCTAGCATCACCAAAGACTAATTCCTTCAAGGCTCAATCAAGAAACTTTCTCTGCCAACTTATTCTGCTTCATAACAGCATTATGTCCGCCATCATCTTATTATAGCGAATATGACTCGATGTTGCTCATCAATTCATTACGATGGCTATGAGCTGACATTTCCCCTCCAGAGCGGATCATTTATTTGGAGCACCTTGATGGCAGCGGAAGGGCTGTTAAAACCGGCGAGTCAATTGGCGGATGGTGAGCGAGTTATTGTGACAGCCAGCCTGCCTAATTGTTCATTTGAGGTAATCACTCGACAAGTTAGAGCAATTTTCAAGCACAATGCCGGAGACTAATGGAGGCGGACGTGCTCGCTTGATGAGATCAGAACCAGGGGGCTGCTGGGCCCTAAAGAGGGCAGTCACCTTAATATTCAGGGGATTCTTTGTACTTTGTGCTGCCACTCGGCTCTAATTGGGGGGTATGTGTGGATAAAGCAAAAAAAGTTGAGATATCACTAAATTTATCTCAAAAGATCTCCTGGTACGTTTCTTTTTTTCCTTCAAAAGAAGAGTAAATTTGGAGGGAAATCCCACTGAAACAACTCGGCTCAATCAAGACTCTTTGTCAAGCTCTTAGCATGCAGGAAGAGTCTCTTGCCCACTGCCTTTTGTTGGATTCAGTGTGTGTGTGCGTGTGTGTGTATTTGAGAGGCTGTTGGATGTGATGGATGACCGTGCAGAGCTGGGGCGTTCTCGGTTTAATTGTGATGTCAGCGCATGTCTGTGGCAACCCTGGTGGTGAGGGGTGACGGACAGGAGTGTGTAGATGCGTCTCTATGTTGTGTGCAAAGGGAGGAAAGAGCTGAGGAGGTCGGACATGATGGTTGCTTTGAATTTTAGGGTGAACTGTAAAGCAGGCAGGGACTCGAACCAAAACATGTCTGGTGAAAATAAAGTTGGATGGGTCGGAGTGCCAGATTAGCTCAGCAACACAGTGGAAGTGTCACAAAGTTGCCTGGCTTACAGGTCTTGGATCAGCCATCATTTTTTATATTTTCATCTCTGACATTAGCGTTGGGGACATCTGTGCTGCTATAGCATTGAGATGCTGTTTTATGCTAGCATAGCTTCACTGGTAGGCTAAGTCCTTTTAGCACAACTTGAAGACAACAATAGTCTTCCAGTGTCCAGTTTTTTTTTTAGAAGCAGAAATGAATCCTAAGTGGGTCAAGAGAAGCCGCTTTGTCCTCCATCAATGTTGTTTGCAGCTGCTGCGTCAGATAGATGGGTGTACCATACCCTGCGAAAGTTCCAATCAGAACCTTTGTATGTAAAAAAATAAAAGAACTTGATTACGTTAACATTTTTCATGCGTTAAAATTAATGTTGCCCTGCGATGGACTGGCGACCTGTCCAGTGTGACCCTGCCTCTTGACCATTGACCGCTGGAGATAGGCACCAGCACCCCTAGGTGTTGTCCTTGCTTGTCCCTATAGCAAGGGAATTAACGTGTTAATGTTCCAGCCCTATAGAAAACTGAACAAAAGGCTATTTGTTATTATCAAAGAGATATTAGCTGAAAACATGGCATACAGTACATAATTAAATGATGGATAATATATGTCAGGTTCTTTGTTTGATATTTTTGTTTTGTTTATATGACTTTCTGACAATGGACAGCTGTACATCTTTAGATCTGACACAATGACACTGTTCTCTGTCGTTTTTCCATTTTCATCAGAACCACTGGAAAATGTGCTGCCATGTTTCTGGGTTCAAAGACTGGGCCAGAAGTTTATGAACCAGAACAAAAATGTGTCATTCAACTTAAAAAAACAAAAGAAAAAAAAAGCTACTTCACCTGTATGAACTCTTTTTTCCAGTCCGTTTCTGAATCATTGTTCCACCATAGAAAAAAAAAAACACAGCTCAGAGTTTACATATGAAATGTGCTTACATCAGAGATTGGAAGGAAGAAGATGAATGGATGGACGGATACACACTCCAATGTGCATCTTTAATCTAAAAACCAGCATGAAAACACACTGATAGGAGCTGACAATTTAAAATAATTTTTCATACTTAATTGAATTTTTCCATTCCTTTTTCTAAATATTCTCAGAAACTACCAAATCCCTTGCTCTTTGAGGTTGTGTATGAGCTGTGCTGAAAAAGCGAGACATGAATCATGGGACTGAGATGTAATGGTGTGAGGTTTGCTTTCTCACAATTCTGTATTTAAAAAGTTGGAAGTACCTCCTGGTGACCTTCTCCTGCTTTGTAGGCATTAATTATTTAGAATCAGAGTTCCTGGGAGCTGCTTCGATTGGCAGGACCAGGTTTGATCTATAAAAGCTTTGAAATTTGCATCACCTGGCATTTCGTAATGGTGGCTCTGCACAAGCAACGACCCTGACTGGCTTATTAGAGAGAAACTTCAGAAAGTGGCCAGACTTTTCCTTATGCTTTCTATTCACAAAAAGATACCACTGCCTATTTAATTATTTAGAATTACAGACATTTTCAGTGTATTTACATAAAAAAAATAAAAAATAAAAATAAACTAAGTTTCTTTTTACCATCTGTAGTTTCATAATATGACCAGATAGTGGTGCTGTTGCACCTGAGCTTTTAATTTGCTGTTTTAAACGGAAAATAATCCATATTGAAATGCATTTCAGCATAACTCAAACAGTTGCATGGAGGGAAATCATTATTTAATCTAAGGCTGATTGGAATGGAAATAATATGGAAAAAAATATATATTCTGCTTGGCTGCAGAAGGGTTTGAGCCATTTTCAATGCAGGGTTTAGAGCAGATTTTCTATTTAAAATCTAAACTTTTCTTTTAGAAAAACACAGTTTTCAGCAAGAATTATAAATACTTGTTTTTATAACACATCAGGAAAGATCTGTGTGTAGTTCCAGGCTTTTTAGCGATTCCACTCAGGTTTGGCAAAGTAGGAGTCATGTTGTTTGCAAAAGAGAGAGAGCGAGAGAGGAAGAGAGAGAGGGAGAGAGAGTCCAACTCTCGGAGGAGGCTGAGCTTTCAGTGAACATAGTGAGGACTTCTTCAGGGAGAATATGTAATAAGAAACACAGCCGCAGCCTCTCCTTCGGAGTTGTAGACGCACAGATAAACAGGCTCGACTGGACAGAAATAGAAACTGACCAACTGTGCTTGTCCGGTGCCAATTTAAGCAAAAATAAAAAATAAAAAAAATAAAAAAAATACCAGATGCGGCGAGGAGAAAAAGGTGTTTGAATCCAGCCAGACGGCATAGAGAATCAGAAACAGGCAGACGAATGAATATTACCTCTGAGAGAGACTGCTTTCTGCCAAAATGAGTAGCTTTTATATATATATGATCCAAGACATATTCTGTCCATAAAATTTCTCCCAGGACAAAGCATTTATTAACCCAGACCTGCAGCTCTACGTTCTCTCAAAGAGCCATCAAAAGGACAGCACCAGCACCATGACCTCACTGCCATGATGCCTGTTTTCTGCTTTATACCAATTCAGAGTCTTCAATTGGATATCGCCCCGAAAGGCCAACAGACTGTAATGTGATTTGTATAAAGAAAAAAAAGACCAAACATAAGAGGCTGGGAAGCCGCCGCCAACAAGGTTAGAGTGTTCCTGTGAAAGGTTATCCTGCTGTGAATTGGTTCCTTAATCCATTTACCGCCGCCTCGTTCTGGTGGCTGTGACGGAGCGGTCGGTGTTGGGGAACCTCAGTGGAAGGACCGGGGCTTCTGTAGAGGATTTGTTTTGGTGCGCAGAGCGTTCACCTCAAGGTGGCTTCATTTCTTGACTCAGTGGCTCGCTCGCCAGTCAAGGCGTCAGCGCTGAGTCCGAGCTCCGTATGCCAGCCTGATCCTGCTAATGAATTCAGTCGCCCGGAGTGGCGGCACGGTGTTGGTCACTGAGTGGGCTCTGGGGACAAGGGGGTTGTGAGAAGCCATCTGTCGCTCCACTGTGCTCTCCATTTCTCTTTGATTAAACTCAACAAAACAATAAAACAACCAATAAAGGTGATTTGGATGCACTGCTTCATGAAAAGCATCTGAAAACGTCTTGTAAAAGAACTCAAACCTGCTATCTCTTTGTCCAGCCCCTCCACCCTCTGAAGATGTAAAACCTTAAACCTTTCCTGGGAAGATTTCCCAAAAGCTTTCAGGAATGTGCATTTGTGAGGACAGACACTAACGTTGGACAAGATGCTACTCTAATTCATCCCAATGTGTTTTATTGGGTTGATGGAACACTTCCACTCTACTGGAAGAGTGAAATTGTGGTCCAAACTTTTAGCCAGGTGGATGAAAATCTCCCCCTTTGGACTTTCCTGTTCTAGCATCTGGAGGCGTTGTGCTTCACACCAACACTTTTCTCTCTGCGAATTGCTGTAAGGCTAATCTACAGCCAACATGATGATTGAAGCCGCTGACTGTAGAGAAATTTGGTGACCTAGAGAACCAAATTTCTCTAGACTGAGAACTACGCTCCTCAGTCTGAGCGACCCATTCTTTCACAAACACTTGTCCCAAGTTAAGGGACAAACATTTGTATGGTGCTGCCACCACCAGGGTTTACACTGGGGACAGTTTGCTACCACGCAGTCAGATATAAGAACGTGAAAAACGTCAGTATTACTTCATGTTGCTCTATCGTAAAAATCTCAATAAAACACACAGAAGTTTGTGGCTGCAAATTAAAAGGGTGCAAATACTTTTACAAGGCATTGTAAATAAACTATAGCTTTCATTACCCCTGCACATTGCTCTGCCTGTGACCATCCAGTGATTTGCAGTAATTGCAGAGTCTTGTGACGGTTTTAATTCTAACTGGGTCTGTCATGTGTTGGTGTTCGGAAAGCCTCCAGCAGAAATTACCTGGATCCTAGGAAAGGTCTCAGAAGATATTAATCTTCTGGGCCGTATGTTTTTCTTTTGCCCGTCTTTTTTCACATTCCAAACAAGCACATTTTATCATCTTCCTCCCAAGACAAATACAACCAAAAGTGACAGTTTCAATAAGGTTTGATGAAATCCCAACATTCCTTCCCTCCAAATCTAATGACTATTCTGGGAGTAGGTGTGTTTCTTAGGAAATATAAGGAAACAGATTCCCATAATTCATGTTTGGTAATGGGTTTATATGCCATGTGTTGAATGTTACAGATATGAAATATGTATATTTTCATTGGTTTTTAATGGTATGCTATAATACCCTAACTGGCCACTTTATTAGGTCCACCTGCTTTCTAACAAACAGTGAATTTTGGCTCCATTAGTAAATCCTCACCATTTATCAATAGCCATTAGTGAACAAACCCAAATTAAAATGCACTAAAAGTCATTAGCTACTCTTGTTCCTGTCTATCATCTTCTGTGTTTTGAGCAAGTTTTTGTTTTCTATTGCCGCTAGCAATCTTCATCACTGTCCACCTGAAAACAACAATGTTAATAATTTTTGAAGCTGGTGTGGCTAAAAACACTGTTATGGTAT
This sequence comes from Poecilia mexicana, assembly GCF_051168715.1. Lineage (NCBI taxonomy): Eukaryota > Metazoa > Chordata > Actinopteri > Cyprinodontiformes > Poeciliidae > Poecilia > Poecilia mexicana. Next base: position 32,711,471 of record NW_028263371.1, read on the forward strand.
CTAACAGTGAATTAGCTTGTCTTAGCATATATATGAAAGAAATTAAAGTTTTTGGCTCTTACTGTAGGGTAGATGTTATAGGTAGTTTCTACATTTCCAAAGAGCAGCTATGATGCCAAACAGTAAAATCCCACTGTTGTCTTTCTGTTACATGGGAATGCTCTGTCACTGAAAGCTAAAATCATAAACACTCTCTAATTGGATGATGCCTTTGTTATGTGGTTTTATGTTCCCAACATTCAGTTTCTATTTTTTTCCTGAGGCAGGATCTGGATGTTACTACATTAGAGTAAATCTTAAAACAAACTGAGAAAAGCATTCATTGCACTTGCAGAATACATTCTGCCTGAGGTTATGTACATGAAAATAGGCATTTAAACTTCATTAATGTAATTTAATATTAATATTAAATCTAGGGTATGTAGGGTTGAATTAAATGTGAGTCAATGGAGAAAAGTAAAACATTTTCCACTTTACATGTGAATTCCTTATGCATTTCAGGTGCATTTTGCTTTACATTTCCCAATCAGTGTAGATAACACGCCAGCTTTTCTGTTGCTCATTTCACAAAACGTCAAATTGCACATACATTTCCACCTCCTGGCACATCTCTGAGTTTATTGGAGAAATGAAGACTTCTGTGCCCGATCAAACAATCCAATTATGAAGCAGGGCTCTGTTACAAGGCGTCGATGACAGAATCAATGAAAACAATATATGAGAGTCTCATTTTATACATGGAAACGAGCAAAAGACCGTATTTTGAAAAGAAGAATCAGCAGCAGTGTGGTGAGGCGCAATTAAAACAAACCAAGAACTAACGACTTATGATTTGTGCAGCAGCGAGAGTAAATACTGATGCCTAAAAAGAAACTTTGGTCTTAATTAAAATAAATAATAATAAAAAAAATAAATCACGGGGAAGCTATAACGGAGACCCTGCGAAGATTTTTTTTGACAACAAACGTATTTACAACCTGGTAAACTGGAGGGTTACTGCAGCACAGCGAATGAAATTTTCCGGTCATGTTGCGCACAAAAAAAGCACCTTAATTTTCCTGAACGTGGTGGCGCCGAAAGCTGCCTCAGAGCTACTTGTAAGCGCTGCAGAGGAACGGGTCGCGTCTGCCTTGCTGAACTTGGCTGCATTTCAGACTGGTGCGGAGGAGGATGAAGGCCCGCTTCCCCGCCTGGCTCGGCGGAGGGGAGCAGAGGCCTCGCGGCGCTCTCAACCCACCGCGGTACGGGAGGGCGAGGGGGAGGAGCGGGCCACGCCGCCCACCTGGAGGTCCGGGCGGCACCGGGGCACCAGACAGCCTACTCTGGGGGTAAACTGAGGGGCTCGTTTCATAAGCAGTTCTGAGTAAATAAAAAGAAACAATTTGCAGAATTTACACCGGATTCTTTTGAAGTATAATGTCAGCATCAGGTTCCTGAATTGGTTTAAAATGCTCTCTTTTTAAAATCTTTGGATTCACATTCGAGGACTCACCAGATATTAAAAATTACAAGTGATCCACTGTATTTATCTATATTTCTATTCAACCAGTAGAAATTAAGCTGAAGTTCAGGTTAGCACCTCAGATTACAGATAGAAGAGACTAGTTTGAAGGTGATGTTAAAATAGGCAACATTTAGTGTTTAGTAAGAGCTCCTGACTGTTGAAGTGATCTGAGGCCCTAAGAAAACGACAGAAACTTTAAAGTCTGAGAACCCCTGGTCTTTTGGTCCATGGAAGTTCACCCTGAAAGCCGACCGCAAGACGCTAGAAGAAGTCTCCAAAACCTGAAAATGGCATCAAGTCACATTTCAATGAGATTTTTATTCATCTTTTTTCATATACTGACTAAAACAAACAGATGAAAGTCCAGATGAAAATGACTGGACATCATAATAGGAACATTTCTTTGGATAGAAGTGCACAACACCTTTCACATTAATATATGCTACTTTGATATTGAAAGCTACCTAGTTTTTAAAGTGCAATGTGATTTTGGTCGATTTCGAATTCCTAAGCAAAATCTGCACATATGTTTTACTGAAAAATGACTTCATTTACAATCTTACGTCTGTCAGCTCTTTTCTCCATTATGCTGTCAAAATGTAAACTGGTATATTAAAGAATTTTTCTTTTGTTGGTCAGTGCAGCATCACTACACTAACCAAATGAAGCAGCGACTCGACTCGGAGCCGTCTCCTCGTCAAGACACGATGTCGATTTCCACCTGAAAAATGGAGGACAATGACCTGCAGGTCCACAGAGAACTCCCACTCCCAGTTCAACCCACGAGGGAGTTGAGAGCCACGAATCACTGACGATCCGATGTGGAATGCCACGTATGTGCAGGCAGAACAGAAGTCTTCTGTTGCAGCATACTTCCTGATACTGAATGATGACACCGTCAGAAAGAAAGCGAGGCCTTCCCTTCATCAAGGTCTGTTTATCTGCGAGTGCCTTTGGCAATGTCTGCTATATGTCTTATGTCGGGTTCTTCTAAGTCTGCCCTGTCTCTGTGTTACCCTGTGGTGGACTGAGGACATGTCCAGGGTGTCCCCACAGGGTTGGACTCAGACAGGATACAGAAAAAACAAATGGATGGTATTATTTCAATCAGCTGAACTAACTCACCTTATTCTGTTTGGAAATACAGTAACTTTGGTGACAATTTTTATTTACAATTTATCTAGACCAAAGAATTTTTTTTAATTTGTAATAAATGGTAAATAAGCAGATAAGAATCATTTTTATAAAAAAACAAAAAATGCTGGTATTTGCCACATTGAAAGGCATATCAATAACAATGATGAGATCAAACTGGCTGAAGCTAATGTGGAAAGCATTTAGTTAGCTTAATTAGCTAAATACATCCTATAATCTGATTTCCTGCCTTTTATTATCTTTTAGCCTTCTTCACGTCGATTACAAAAATATTATACACACAGGATCAGTTTCAGAGAAGTTTTCATTTATACAAATCCACTCCTCAGTGTCGTTTTAGATATGCCAAGCCCATAGGGGGCAGTGTAGCAATAAGCTAAAACCTACCCGCCAATCAGATTGCTTCAAAATAACCAACACTTCCTGCCAGGAATTAAACATACAGCCAGGATGTTCATTTGTGTAGAAAGATATAAAAGTTAAATACTTTTTAATGGTGTGTAAGAATATAAAGTTATTAAAGCATAAGAGTATGTCAACATCAAAGCAACTATGTTTGGCCATTGGAAAATCTCCATTTTCCAGTGGACATGCAAATACAAATACAGTTTCAGTAAATCTCTACTTTTGTTTGTTTTTATAAATACTTATTAGTAATTGTTTTTAGTGATATTAAACTGAGTTTCTGTGTAGATAAAAAGCTGAAACACATCAAAATGTATTATATATTAGTTTTCCCAGATATGCAGCTATGTGTGGACTTTGCCTGAATAAATATCCACACATTCTGCCGAGAAAAATAGTCAAACATTACGCCAGAATTGCGCCCAAAACTGCTAAGAGACATTTAACCGAATCACATCATGGTTGTATGTAGATGTTTGAGACTGAATGTGAATTTATAACCTTTTGCATCTTGAATAAAGAACTTCTAATAGCTATTAGAAGTTTGAAATGAATGGCCGTGAGTGTATGTAAACTTCTGGCCACCACTGTCCTCTTAAATCATTTTGGACGCATTTGGATGTAAAAAAAAAACACATAGAAGATGCTGTTTTTTAATTCTGTGATGTTTTTGAAATGATTCCAGTGGAGCAGCTCAGCTTTCTGCTCTGCTCAGATTTAGATGTGTGCAACGCCGCCTGAGGCAAAACAAAACAAAACCTCCAGAAAGGTGAAAGGTAGAGGCTGAAACAGAAGAAAACAATAAGAAAAGCTGAGGAATTCACTACTCTCACCTACCTCTCTGCCTTGCATCTGCTGCTGCTGTTTACTGCCAGTAATTAGATCATTAATCAAGCTAATGGAGGATCAGAGAATTTACTGGCTGTACTGTCCCCCACAGAGCCACCTCATATTGCCCTGGGACCCCCAACCGAGGGGACACTTCCCGGATCACGACCCCAGACAGCTGAGATAGGCCCGCCAATCTGTCAGAGCCTGCTCCCCAGCCACCCACCCTGATGTCCACATATGTGTGCACCGTGGGAAGGTTATGTATCCAATGTAACCACTGCCAGCATGCTCTGCCGCACTGCTGCAGTCTGTTCAAGTGATGTGAGCTTTGATGGCAGTGCGGCTGTGAAGGTTTTAACCCTGGAGAAGTGCTAAATCAGACGTCTAACCTGCAGGAAAAACTGCAGTCTGATCCGGTTTTTTACTTTTTTTTGGTTCAAAATAGGAGTACGTTAAATTCTGTTGGGTTGTAGATGTGCAAATCACCTGACCAAACAAAGTGTCAAAGCTGTTTGAGTCTAAAGAAGATTTCTTGTTTTTGCTTTGGTATGTTTCTATTTTGCTTGCTAGTCAATTTAAGGCTCCAAACAATGTCAGAAATATATATCTGACATTGATTGATTAGAAATTAGCATACAAAACAAATGTGGTAGCACAAATTCTGCTAGTCTCTTTGGGCAGATAATAAATAGTGACCACTGTGCGCCTTTTCTTACTGTCACATATTGAGAAACTAAAAGATTATATTAGTTACAGGACATGCCAATCAATAGAGAGACGGTCAAAATTATCACTGTTAGTAATCTTGTACGTCATTGGTGGGAGCCAGCTAGAAGGCAACAAGCTGGCTCGTTATTAAAATATATTTTTCAAAATATATTTGAAAAAGCTAAGTTGTTTACCTTGTTACAAGCTTAATTTAATCACCATTGTATTGCTCTGAAAAGCTAACTTGTTCCTCAGCTTGGCTACAGGCCGAATTTATGCTAGCTTGTATTTAAGCTAACTTGTCTTAAAGAAGCTTGCTTGCTAATGTTTGAAGATAAGAGCTTGTCTTAAAGCAAACCTGTTTCCAAAGCTAATTTCAAACTACCTTTTTGCTACTTTTAAAAATTTAAGTCTTCATGGTAAAGTTTTTATCAGAATGTTTTAAAAGTTGTTCTTAAAACTAACAAATAGCTTAGCTAGTCTCAGCTAACCTGAGGGAAACTTGCTTACACCCTGATATCAGGCTTTAAAAAAGTGAGGATAAAATAGACGGCTATCATTCGTTATAAGTACAATTTTTTCCCCCCCAAATTCTTAGAATTACGTTGCATTAAAGATAAAATATAATCAATTGGTTCTTTTCTGGAATGATACTCAGTCTTTCTAGAAAAAAAAATGTTATTACACATTCACCTACATACTCCTAACCAAATGGGTAATTCCTCCATTTCAAACCTTACTGAGCAGAAGCTCATAAACAAAAACTTTCTTACTAGTGGAGAACAATGGGTTTTGGAAAATTTAAGCAGATTAAAACTGTGTAGACTGTGTAAATACTAGATGTTATTTAGATGATTGTTGTGGAAGCCTAAAGCAATAAAACATTCAAAAATGTGACTATGCAGTCATGAACATCTACTTTGAAGAGCATGCGGACCCCATAGAGTGCTGTCTTATCTCAGAGTTTCAGAAAGATGAGGACTTTTTTTCTTATGAACTGTGACAGATAAGCTTTCCCAATCACTCGAGATATTCTCAATATCTAGGATAGGAATTAAAATAACTAAAAGTCCATAGCCTGAGGCTTTCTCTGCAGCGCTCTCCCTCTGGTCATTGTCTCGTACAGTCATCTGCCCTGCCGGAGGACCCGAGCTCATCCCAGCCTGTCTTCCTAAACAAGCTGCCGTGTAATTGCTTGTCAGAGCTGTCTGCGTGCCTGTTTTTCTCCCCCCGTCCCCCTCTTCTCGCCACCACGCACCTGACAAGAAACACATATTTACACTCAAAAATGAAATTACAGGCAATTTGAGAGCAGGAGCTTCGGAGGCATCGCCGTCTATCGAACTGTCCACGTCGATGAACTCCTTTTACCCCGAAAGTGGGAAAAAAAAGAAAAAAAAAAAAGAGAAAACACAGAATAATAAAAACAGAATAAACTGTTTGGGAATCTAGGCTACTCTTTAAACCTCTTCATTTTGTCAGGCTTCTTTCACGGCTTCTGCTTTTGTTTTCCATCAAGCTAAAAGGATTCTACGTAATGTTCAAATAACCCAGCAGGAAAGAAGGAGCAAAGCTTCACAGGTTAGAAGTGCTTAACTGGCTGTGTTGAGGGAATTATTACAATACAAATCACACAATGTGCTGCTATAATTACCCATTATTAATTACTGAGGCACATTCAGCCTTCAAGTAGCTTCCTCTAGGACATTTTCTGTAAATACTAATTCAACTTAGCGTTTTAAATAACTTGCATTCAACGGAACAACCAATCAGCAGCAGATTTTTCATCACGGCAATGATTTCGCTAAAACTTTAACATGAAATGAAATGTCCTTAGCGCCAAATGGAGAAATACAAATTGAAAAGCTTACTTAACGTTTAAGTGATGTCTAAATGTCGGGACTGCCAATGAAAAATCTACCATTCCGAACAATTAAGAAGAGAAAAAACAGATATGAATCCCATGGTGAAATTAATGTGAACTGTGAAAAAACAAAACTTATACTTATGAATTAAAATGCGTTGGGGTCAGGGAGTAGAAACTAGACCAGCGTAAGAGCTGCTATGCTAACAGGAGAGGGGAGTAGGGTGGGGATGAGGCGTTGCTGCTATAATACGGGATATTTAATAGAAAATACGAATAGGAGAGGACGACGGGAAAGGTGGGTGAAAAACGGTAGCTTCCCGAACAAAACGGGAGATGAGAGACTTGACAGGTATGTTTAGGAATTTCTATAAATATACAGTACATGGATTTTTAGACACTGTCCACACACAGACGACTTTAGGTGCATCTGCAAAGGTTTTTTTCATCATCGTCATCATCATGTCTTTATTCCAGACAGAAAAAGGGTTTGTAGTAAAAAGATAAAACAAACAAAATAGGTAAATAAAAAACATGGCGTCGTCCATTCTGTGGCAGTGTTACAGCACACATTTTTTCTTAATCGTTTACGAAAATTGACCGTGTTGGTCTCCCTGTAGACGGGTCTTTAAATTTAATCTTTTAATAAAAAAAAAAAAAAGAAGAATATATTCTTTCACCAAAACTGAAATTTTAATTGTTTATTTTGTATTTACGTAATACTAAAAACTTTTTCCAGGCGTGTTAAATCTTCCATTTCCACAGTTCTATTACTTTTCTTTTTTAAAAATATTTTACTGTTAAAGGAAAACTTATCAGCTGTCAATGGAAAGTCAAACCCTAACCACAGTAGTTATATCTAGTGAATAAAACCAGTGCAAAATTTGTGTCAAACTGCCATGAGTCACCTTGTCGACATGTTTGCTGATGTTTACTCCCGAGAAGAATTGTGTTTGACATTTGTTCCAGACAGATCTGTTTGGGACGAGCGATGTTTTCGGGATGAGAAGCGAACGGAGGCAAGAAGCGGAGCAGCGTTGTTAGAAGGGTCGTGATGGGGAGGCCTATGATTGATATTCCCATTAGCCACCTGACAAGGTGAGGACAAGGCTTTGATAATGAATTGTGACACATTAATGAGCTTGTCTAGCAGAGACAATACTTGATCAGCCTTCTTACCATGTAACCTTTGATATCAGTGCAGCAAACCGCAGATAAATAAAGGTTTAAAAAAGTCACTTGCAAAGACAGAACATGACTTTAACAACTGTGCTTCACATGCTAGTGTTTATGTTTGGAAATTTTGAATAAATGTATTTTGTTTGGATTGAAGTTTAACTGTTTTTTTCAGTGCGAAGATAATGGGCAATTTCTAATCAAATAATGCAACTTAGTGTAAATTCACAGAAATAATTATCCACTGCAGGAAAAAACAGATTATTTTTCAATTTGTATTCAGAGATCAGGTACAGAACGAATAAAACGTAAGCAACAATTTATTCTGCATGTACTGTACATCCATCAAGACACACCATTTTGTATTTTGATTGTAAAAAAAAAAAGTCATTTCAGTCTTTCCAATGTGTAGAAGAAGAGCACCTGTTGTGTCTATGGAGCTCAGCACTGCCCCCTATCAGTAACGCACAGTACTTTCTGCCTCACTCTATGTATTTTCACTGTACATTTACGGCCAATAAGAAAGATTAAACATATCACACATATTCATTAACTATATTAGGTAAACTGTGGAACATCAGCATATGTAGAACATGTGTAACTAAACAAGTATATTGACGATATTAAGAGAACAATGTGCATGCGCCAACTGACTGCCTCATTCACTGTGACACAGCGCCCCCAGAGGTGAGGCACAGCACTGCACTGATTCGCCCCAGATTTCTTCCATGTATTTCAACAGAAATTGAGTAAATTAAGCGATTTTGACCACATAAATGTTATTACCAATAAAAAAATTAATTAAAAAACTAACATGAACAATTTGATTTTCTCTAAGAATTAGCACTCGTTTTCAGAATTCCTTTTGTCATTGTGCAGAAACGAAGCTCAATGAAATTTTAAAAAATAGCAACTCTCAAAGGCAAGTCAAACAGCTGAATAAAATAATAAGTAAGTATGTCAATAAACATATAAATATAGTAAGAACACAGAACCACTGGGATGTTAAGAAAAATAAATGACCTTTGCCTCCCAAACACACATCACTGAGGGCACCACAGTTTAATAACTGGAAAATGTTTTTGTACATAATGTGCATAATGTCAAATATCATACAACGTGTACATGTCATTCTATTTTTAAGTTTATTTGAACGACAGATATCTCTTCTGGCCTGGGCATATCATGTGATTGGGGGAATGTTACTGATGCAATCTAGAAAAAACAAAGGATGGAAAATACAACTTCCACTAGCATCTTGGTAGAATATATTTTCACGGCAACTTAAGAAACTGAATAACAACAGTGTTTAACCTCAGCTTGAGTTTAAATCAGTCGGTTATTTAATCGGCATTCAAGTTTAAAGATATCACCAAACTGAATTGCCTGCTCTTTCCAGGCACCTTAGTGACAAGTTGTAGCTTAAATGTTTAGATTTTGAAGACTTTTTGGATAAATATGCCAGAATTCATTTACATTAGGAATCCCAAACAGGATTTTCCTTTTCGTTGCTGCCTCAACAAGTTTGTATTTGCATGCCAAGGTTTGTGTTGGTCCCTCTGCCGTCAGCATCATTGGGACGCTGGCCGCCTAAGTCTCCTCCCACGGGAACTCATTAGAATCGGCGTAGAGGAGAGGGCTCCAGACAGGTCAGGACAAACTGCACAGATGAGCTGCATAGTGATGCTTTCCGCTCCGTCTTTATGTCTGTTTGGTTTGGCTGCGTGTCACTTTATCCCGGTGGATGGCATTTGAGAGATTGGGCCGCTCAAGCACTTGACAAGCATGGCAAAGACTCGCAGGAAGACGGCGACGTTCCTGTGACAGAGATATTAGCGTCTACTTTGTCCAAAGTTTTTGCGTGTGATCAAGCGCATATTTACAAAAGGGCTGACAGTCACCTCGCTGTCACACCACAGTCTCCCTTGTGATGTATGACTAGGTCAGGAGCACTGCCCCACCCGCCAGACACTCATTAAATGCTCATGAATCTTAAGTGGAATCATACAGATATTAGAGCGTAATATGTAATGTTCGATCAACCTGTTGAAGATGACGAGTTTTTATGCGAAATGGAGAGAGAAAATAGAAAAACATCCTGATGCTTCTTATGCTTTGAAAAGAAAAACAAAAGTACAAGCAGTGAAATATTTTCACGATAAGTTTTACGTTTATTTTAGGAGTTACTCAAAGAGTTACAGCAGCAGTATGTAGCTTCTTCTTGTTTGTTTGTTAAAACAGTCACCATGTCGACACGGTGTGATCTGAGACAGAATCTGTGAAAACATCGATCTCCTCCACCTCCTTCTTGAGCTACAACTGCTGTCTGAAGAAATGCAACCAATCGGAGCCAGGAGGAGGGTCTTAGCGTCGTCAAGCATCCTCATGTACGGCCTGCTAAAAGTGCTAATGGCAGAGAAACAACTTATCAGTCCAGGAAAACTGTTTATCCGCCATCATTGGTGACCAGCAGGATCTGCTGACAGGGGTAAAATGTAGCATCACAGACAGCAAGGGGAAGGCTGTGAGCAGCTCCTAGACAAGGATAATTAACAGTGCCAAGACCCTCCTCTTGATTCTGATTGGTTGTTTCTGACAGAGCTGTGTATTTGTGAGATGACAGCAAAACAATAGGGAGGATATTGATGCCATGCATGGCTGTCATAAACAGAAAGTAAACAAACTAGGAGTATCACATCTGGACTTAAGACATGCATGCTGGTTATGAAGTCTCGAATTGAACTCCTCTGTGTTAACGTTCCAACTCACTGTTAGGAGCAACCTGACTATATCCGCTTTAATGCTGAAACAAGGAAGGGCTAATAATGATGCCTGCAACAAGAAGCCTGTTTGGAATCAGAAGTATCCGAAGAGAATTGAGGCAGTTTGGGAAAGACGGTAGTTGTGTTTGTGATGCCAATCAAGACCTAAACATCGCCTAATTGCTCACTGGCTTCTGTTCGCAGCTGGCCGTCCAAATTCATTCCCATTCCTCAGAGGTCTTCGCTCCGTCTGACTGCAGATCGTTGAAGCTTCTGCTGAAATGGATGGTGTAGAGTGAGGAAGGCCAGGGATGTTGTTATTGCTTCATAGAAGCCCGTGGACACATAAAGAGTTTATCTTCTGGGTGAGCGCAGAGCAAGCTCACCAATATCCTGAGGCAATCGCAACACCGTCCAGCCAAGTTTGATTGACTCCATACATCAAAAAACGTCTGGGTACGGATCGGAGAGGGGAAGACCGAAGCGCCACTCAGCTCTTACGCAGCAGTGGAGGACGTTAGTGTAATTGGTAAAAAGAGCTGCCAGGCCGGAGAGCTGGGGGCGGCAGCGCGGTCGCAGGAGTTTAGTCTGAGAGCAGGAAGCCGGTGGGGGTGTTGGCTGCTGTTTGAACCACCGGAGGGGGCGGCCATTATGAATGGATGAAACAGCAAGACAGGAGGCTTGATTGGAAGCAACCGGAACCTGTTTGTTGTTAAAAAAAAAAAGCCCTTTTCTCCCCATGTGTGTGTGTGTGTGAGAGTGTGTTTATGCCTCTCTCCATCTCTGTGTAATTAGGCTGCTGGCTGGAAGAATGATCAGCTGTCATCCCCAATGGTGGCCTTCCACTGCCTGAATGTCAACACTGTCTGAGACCTCCTGTCTGAGCAGGCAGCACACTCAATTAGAGACACTCAGTCACCGCGGGGCTGCTAGGACAAACACGCCGCCACATTTCACAAACACACACATACATACTTATGAGCCGCCTTTTTAATGCCCCCACCTATGGTCGTGTTTGGGAAAAAAAAAAAAGATAGACGCGCTTTCAATTCAAAGGTTTTTGATATTGGGACATTAAAAATCTGAAAAAATAGGACGGTTGATTTGTAAAAAAGAAAAAAAAAAGAAAAAAAGTTAAACAATAGAGAGCCACTAACGGAATGCAGGTGGTTAGATTATCGCCAGTGTGAGCAGCTCTATGAAAGGAGGAGTTATGGCAGTAAACTGATGTATTTATACAACAGCAAGGCACAAAGACAATAAGTACATTATTATTATGTGACAAAGTGAAGACTCAAAGATAGAAAAAAATGTACAGTCCTCCAGTTTAAAAAGTAAATTATGTAAGTCAACATAATGCATAGAAAGACATCAACACCTGATGACATTTTTTTAAAAAGATACAGAAATAAATAAAGACCCAGTTTGAGGGGAATTGTAGGTTTGCCTTAAAGACAAAACCAACGACACAAAAAGTATGCTGACTGTGTATAAAATGGGGAACCAAGATCAACAATAAACACGAACATAATTATCTAATTTAAATAGGAATTTGGTAATACACATACCAAGGTGGGAAGATATCAGTCAGAACTTCGATGACAACAAGATTATATTATAAAATGACATGTACTGTAATTTTTGGCCAATAAGTTGCTCCAGACTATAAGACCAACGAAAAACATGACTAAAAAAAAACATGACTTATATTCCAGAAAATACGGTAACTGACTTGGTTAAGAGGTAAAGAGGTTGTCTGTGGATGTCACAATATCAATACAACAGCAATGACCTGCAAAAGCAACATAATATCTTGTAAAGTGTGGAAGACGACATTTATTGTGAATTCCTGTTATATTTAAATGAACTGAATTCAAGTGGATTGGAAGGTCAAGTAACTATAGCAGGTGTGTGACATTACGGAAATACATCAGCACTTTCCTTTTAGAAGAAATTTCTGCTGCACTCTTCCGGTTTAACTTCAGTAAAAAGTAAAATTAAAACCTGAAAAGTTGAACTTAGATATAAATAATAAAATAACCTGGTAAAAAAAAAAAAACAATAAACAAAACACCAGATAATTTCTTCTCTGTCCTGATACGAACTGGAAGAGGGTGTACTTTCTTTCTGTATATTCTAGCACACTAAAGTATTGCATGGCCCTCAGCAGTTGCGTTCATTAAAGCGTAACTTTATACTGTGACTCTCTGGTATTTGTGGGAATGTCTCTCTGCAGGCTAACAGGCTTATTCCTGGATGAAAGCAGAGGCAGGTAGGCAGCGGCGGCAGACTGCCTTCTTGACTCCGTACGGCCACATCAAAGTCCCCAGACTTAAAGGGTGAAACAGAAGGAGCTTTTTCTCTTTGTGCATCTCTTTGCGAGTCTTGAAAGTGCTTTGCAGTCTAATGTCAAACAGAGGTAAAGTCAAACCAGACTTTCTAGCGAGACAGAGGCCTAAAATGAAACAACACCCCGTTACCTCGTGAGAACTTTCTGCCTGGATTTGCTTAATTTCTTACACCGCTCAGCAACCATTTTCTTTGACAAATTGCAGAGGAGCTGCACACCATCTGGACGTCTTCAGGCCTCCCTGTTCTTTAGCTGATGCTATTACCCAGAGCGCCGTGTGATGGAGTGGGCAGGTGGAGGGTTGGTGCCCTCGCAAACAGAAACCGTTCAGGAAGGAACCGTAGAATCTGTGGAGTTACGTAATAATCTCGCCTTGTCAGGAATCACACGCACCTTTAATTGTCCTTTTTTCCCCTCGTTTGCTATTTCCAGACCATTACTGCTGGCATGTGCAAAAAAGAACAGACGGGTATAACTGCACCGCATATATTTAAAGAAAATCTGGGTAAAATTTGAAAATGAAAAAAGAGAAAAGATTGAGCTTAGAGCAATAGGGAGGCTTTGTGGGACTCCATATCTCTGCCCTCTGGTTGGTCTTCCTGTGTTGGTTTTTGTCATTGAGGTCACTGCTGAGATGTGGACAGAAAAGACAAAAACGTCTCTATAACAATGTGTACCAAGAAATGAAAGCAAATCTTCCACCAGAAGACATTTACTGTCTGAATAGAAGACAAAAAGATTTGACCAACTTTCTGTTCTGACAGATATATGGGTCAGGTTATGCCCCAATCACAGTCAACACTAAAACAAACTACTGAGCAAACCTAAAATAAAGAGTTAAAGCACTAAAACAAAGAAAAACATGGCTACTTGGTAGGCTTAGCCTGAAACTCACTATCAATTTTTGTAAACTGCCACTTTTCTAAAATGCTGTTGTATGTAGCTGTGCAACAGTTAACATGACAAGTGTTTTTTTTTCCAAATTAAACAAAATATTCAGTTTTCAATCCCTTTGGCAATCTCAGAATTAGTCAACCCTTCATGACAACCAACCTGGCAACCATGATGGCCACTGCAGTATCTCCCCAGACTTCCTCTGAAGCCTTTTCTATCCCTCTAGGTTGTAGGACGTAGATGTTCCCAAAGTTCCTGTGACCGTTTCCTGAAAGCTGTGCTTCCAGCATCATCTCTAGAGACGGTCTCTAAGATCGGTTTTATCCTTTCCCTTGTTTGTTCAAGGTAATGATCTCTTCTCAGAACTATTGGAACAGATCTCTCGACACAGCTGTTTGGTTCAACCTTGTGCTGTAGTTCCACCTGATTTGGAAATGTTAGCTGCCTAATGACTGTATAATTCTATGAAGAAGCTTAATTTGATGGAAATTAATTTTGAGACAACTTATTGAAAGCAGAATATAGAGTTGAACTTGGATCATATCCTCGCAATGTTGGTTCTATTCAGCTTAAACTGTGATTTGCCAATAAACCTAAAGACAGTTAAAGAGTTCATCGTCTCTTGAGCGAGTCATGGCAGCATTTATCCACACTCAGCTGCCTAATGATTGTATAAATCTATAGAGAAGCATTCATTTTATCAGTATTGTTAGGACTTAGAGCAGCAGCTCCATCAACCCTCACAGAGGTGACAGAGAGCTGCGCTCTGCCCCAGGCTGTTGTGTCCAACCTTTACCTCAGTTTGGCCTCTCCTCTTCCTCAGCCGCCATCTCAGCTCTGATTGCTATGCTGCATGGCAAAGTCGCCTCATGGGAAGCAGTGTTCCTCCCTCGTTTTCTTCCTCTTCCACACAGTAATCCCGGGCTGCGGAGCGGGCCGGCGCCGTCCCCCGGCTGGCTGCAGACGGGTCTCACTGGGTCTCTCGTCTTGCAGTGCCAGCCTCAGGCCAGAGCTGGAGGAGGAGGAGCGCGTCCTACAAGTTCTCAGCAAGACAGAGGGAGAACTCTGAAAATCAGGATGCTAATTTATTCTGCTGCCTTGGTTGTACTAAGATCAAATTAGTGAACTATTGACTGAATATTGAATATTTTCTAATAAATTACAGTAAACGACTATTGACTACAAGCTTCTTAGCAGAAGTAATCCCGGCGTTTTTACGAAACGCTCCACCACCTCGTGCTTTAAAACCCAACAAACTGCATGATAAAATGTGCACAACAGAGGGGAATGCGGCCCCCTGGTGGGAGATAACTATGATTTATGTTTCATATCTTTAACCACATTACCCAGACATGGTAGCGGGCGCATTCTGTATTTAATTGCGCATTACGCAACACCGGGAGGTGTTCAACATTATTACAGTGTAAATATACAGTCTGAAATTAAAAAGAGCATTGTGTTAGAGCAATCATGTCAGATTAGTGTTAAATGCGAAGCATCATAAAACGCCTGGAAGTGAGAAATGACTTCCAATAAGTATCGCTGCCAGTGTGAACGCAGTAGATCTCAGAAGAGTACACACGTCTGTGTACGTTCTGGGTTTTTGTGAAGAAAATGAAACCATGACGACTCATTTCTGAAACTTTTCCATATCTAATCTTTTGCCAATGAAAGCCAAATACCATCTTAGCGCTACCAAAAAAGCTAACATCCACTGTCTTATCTCCATATGTTCTGTAAAGGGACATATGGAGATAAGACGGTCAGCTTTTATGGTAGCGCTAAGGTGGAGTGGGCTGTGGTCCCAAACCGGGGGTCCACTCCACATGGTCTTCTAATTTTTTCCACAAACAGAAATCTAAAAATGTTGCTTCGGTAAATTTTCCCTTTCATGACAATAAATGCTGTTTTTATTCTACGCCCCTAAATAAAATCCAACTCAACCAGCTGGCTTCGTAGGTCACTTCATTATCAGTAAGTAGAAAGCGTAAACTGTAAACCCAGCGAGGCAGGGGTTTTGAATAAACCATTTCTAGAAAGAAAATGTCTGTCTCATCTTCAGACCTTATATAGATGTGGAATGTGCTCTAAAGACGTATAGCGGGAACAAGTTGAAATGGAGTCCCAGTGCAGCAGAACACCCCCTCCTATCCTACATTACTATGGTGGAACTAGATGTGCTCGCTAATTGAGTCTCAGTGCTCTGAGGAGATGAATAGAGGGGATAAAAAGGAGAAGAAAGTGAGGGGAGGGGGGCTTCTGTTCATAAACAGTGTTTACTTTAAGCAAGCCGTTGCCTTATTAGTATTAATAGCAGCGACTTCAGAAAGCTCGTATTCTGCCACTGGACAGTTTTGTATTATTTATGATGGAAATGAAAGCCAAGCAGCACTGGAGGAGCGCTGCATAGCAAACGATGTTGCCGATGCCAGTTTACGTAACCGACGTTTGGGTAAACAGCGGATTAAGCGCAGCACGGGGCAGGAGGAAAACGAGAGCAAAACGCCGGGCTGAGGCCAAGTCTTCCTCCGCCGCAGACCGTTTGATGCCTGGTCTTCATATGCTAGTCCTTCTGAGCATCAAAGCGCGCAAATCTCGTCTCCGGTCCGACTTTTCTGCGGCGCTGATCTGAAGGCGTCGGGTCAGAGGAAGCAGACCGTGGCGTGGTTTTAATTGCAGACGACATCTGTTGGGTTTTATTATTGAAGCTCGAACGTCGGCGCGTCAGATGGGGGAAGTTTGAACCCGGACTGCAGCTCCTCTGAGATCAACATCCGAAGGAAACAAATCCACCTGAAAGTCAGGGCCAAGAAAAAAAACAAAACAAAACAAAAAAAAAAACATACATTTTCTGCCAAAATTAGAAAAATGAATCGCAGCCTCCGTTAGCTCTTACTAGCCGTGATGCACGGTGGTGGAGAGGTGATCACCTGGGCTTGTTTTCCAGCTAAAGGGATTTAAATGATTGATTTCTCGCGAACAATTGCTGATTCATGGATTTTATTAATAAACTCCCAAACCAAAACTGGACAGCTCTCTCTCTATCATGAAGAAATTCCAGGTGTTTCCAGATTCCAATTCCCAAAGTTACCAGCATTCCTCAAACAGCAACCCGTCAGTCATTTGGTGAGGAGGACAAATATATATATATATATATATATATATATATATATATATATATATATATATATATATATATATATGTATATATATATATATTTTTTTTCTTTAGCAAAGATTGGTTTAGACAGCTGCTTCCTCCAAAGAAACAAAGCCTTTGCTCTTTGTATTGTATCTTTGTCTTATTAGTTTGATGAAAGATGTAAGTGCAACAGAAATCTGTAAGCAGGAAAATACCTTTGATATATATTTTCTATTCTTCAAAACAGACTTTGCCCCAAAATAAAACCAAAACATATTTTATCTGCTCCTAACGTTTACAAAACCTGAGCACGCGTGGAAAGAATCACTCCAAAAATGACCGCAAAACAATACGGAATCAATCTTTATTTATATTAAATTAAAAATATACTTTTGACAGATTCATGTAACAAACATGAGGAAGGGTATTTCTCTGATATAAAGCTTTGGGTGTGATTTCGAAGGACTTGAAGAGATAGTCACTAATGACGATGCTTGAGAAGAGGAGAAAGTGTGGAAGGACGAAGACGAGAAGCTTCTCTCCTTTACATCACCTCTAAAAGCATGCAAAAAATTGAAAAGGGAACCAAAGTGGTTGAGAAAGATGTGCTCTGCCTTTCAGGGAAAGGATGGAGTTAACTTGGCTCAGTAATATATTTAGTAGAAACTAAGCAGAGCAAGTAGCACTGTCTAGGTTAGTTGGCAGCACTGGTTTCACAGTTATGGTGCTAAATAAAAGGAAAATATGCTTGTAAGTATGGGTGGGTTAATCTGGCAGGTATGAACTGAAATATTAAATCACACATATTAGCCTGCCTCCATCACTTTTGTAGTGTTTGCGTGTTTACATAAAACAACAAAAACAACAACAACAAAAAAAAAATCCATGAGGACAGCCACTGAGGCCTGGAGGAGGGCCACCAAACAGTTTTACATGATAAAAAGGTCAACAAGCACTTTGAAAATCAAATCCCCACCAGTCCAAGGATACAGTCACAGAAAGCAAATATGTACGACTCTTTTTGTACAAGTAGTGATAAGCAGGAGAAAAAAACAGAGTCGGAGAAAAGGCCGATGTAAATTCAAAGCGCCGCCTCCCGTTTTATGTACAAATTCACCATGTCGGCCATTACAGTGCTTTAGAAAAATACTATTCACATTTGTTGTTGTAGTATGTGTAGATAAATTCTGGAGGATTCCCTCCCCAAAGATTCTGTACAGTTACACTGATCTGGTATTTTATTGTGGAAAAGAGCGCGTGACTTTTCATTTATGTGACAAATTGTGCGATTAAAAATCAAAGTTTGGAGCTCGATTTTTACAAACATGTTAAATAATGTACAGTGGATGAACTACGTCCTTGATGGCATGGAGAAAACATACACACACTTACACACGCACACACACACGCACAATTATCTCTTGAAATAGTTCAGTCCCAGTTTGTGCCGTCTAACCTGCTGAAATGTCTGTTAAATTTGTTGTACCCTGGAAAACAATGTCAAGGTTATTCTCATCCACTTTAAGCAAACATTATTTACAACCAATCATACTCTGATTTATTCTGAATGGAAGAAAACCAGTCAAGAAATGACCTTTGCTGTGTAGCTTCAGGTAATCAGTAGCGTGAAACAATATTTAAAAAATCAGTGTCTATGCCTCCTTCACACTTACAGTACCTGGTCAGACTATTAAATAAAAATAAATAATAAATAAAACATTTTGTTCACACCAGTTTTTTTTTTTTTAACTGTCTGTCGCGCCTTCTGGGCGTACTGTACAAATTCATTTAAATAATATGGTCCAAGCTCACAAAAAGGTTATTAAATAAAATATAAGTAATACCTTGAACTGTTTCTCAAATAAAAAAGAAAAAGAAATGTCAGAATATGAGACCTGTGTAGTTTCAGGTCTTCATCGCCTTCGTTTAAAATTGGTGCATGTGGAAAACGTTTCGCTAAATTCATAAACAAGCACAGCTGTTTGCCTTCCTGTTCATTTGACAACACAAATCTTTGTCTTCCAGTTTTCATATTTACAGTTCAAATCGGTTTAGATGGAGAAAAAGGTACAATAGCTTCAGTTTTTAAGATAAGCACATAAAATAAATGTCGTGAATATCAGCCTTTCAGTTTTCTGTCGACAGATAAAACTGATAAAAATATTAAAAATACGTGGTGGTCAGCCATTTTTACGTGTACACAATGTAACATGACCACCATTTTTGTTTTCCTATGCCTGAAGCAGAAACTGTTTTAGATCACCTTCGTTAAAAGTTTTGCCAAATTAATTTGTGAATACAGATTTTACACAACATAGCAGTTTGAATGGACTCTTTCTTAAACATGACAGCTGTTCCTCCCATTAAACCTAATTTGACTAAGTTTAGAGGTGAGCAGTATAATCCAAATTTTATATCATGGTAATTACCATGGTATCTGACAGTAATTTTCTTTTGTTTGTAGCCTCTCTCTGTGCTCTTCATACAACGCGGGGATCAATATGACGCTAAATGTTCATGCTAGCACAAGGCCAAACTACACAAACGTTTGTGTAGTTTAGGATCTGTCAAGTTCACACATACATGTGTATATTGTTTTTTATAGAAATAAAAAGTATTATCAGGTACTTCAATAGCTCTTTGTCGATGCACAAATGTGACGCTAGCTAAAGTGCCTTTTGGTGAAGACTACTTTAGGTTCGTAAGATGTTCAAGCATCTCTAAAGAGTTGGTGTTTTTCACAAAAACTACTATTTGAAGACAATACTGACCTGTGGTTTTTGTTTATTTGGAGACAATAGCCTAGTTAATTTACTTGTTAAGTTACTTGTGTCCATCCTTCATGTGTTCAGGATTTTAATGGCAGCAGCCAAAACTGGTGAAGGCTCAATTTATGCGAGTGTCAAAAAGCTATTTTGTTTGGAACAAGGCAATGTGCCTTTGAGCTGTGGCTTAAACAGCAAATTAAATTCACTATATAAGAATTAGACCTGAAGAAAACTTCAGAAAAAAATAAATCCATCCATAAAAACAACAGATCGTATTTCAGTTTCCCATGCCAGCAGTACTAACCAGGTTTTCCAAAAGAAACATCAATCTGTGCCAGATTCACATACATGCGAGTATGTTCTAAAATAACAAAGAAATCTGTCCGAACAGAAAAAATCTGCCTGTAGAAACATGAAGGTGCCTTCTGGGGCTCCCCATTTTTTTGTGCCAATGAAACCAACTGCTCAAAAATATTTTGAAAAGAGATTTTTGCAACTAAAACCAAATAAAAAGCCACACAGAAAGTTACATAAAAAAAAAAGACGTGTACGTGTGGACTTGGATTAAAACAACCGTCAGTTTGAGGGCTGTTTTTGTTGCTATGAGTCACCCAAATGCTTCGGCCACAGCAGCAGGTAACACTGCCCCAGATCAAAGCAAGATATATTTGAAACGTGAGTCACCAGAGAAGCAAAAAAAAAAAAAAAAAAATTTTCTTCACAAAAGAAATAAAAACTTTTTCATCGACGCTGAAAGTCCAGCAGGGATCCTAAAAGACCACCACGTCGATGAAAAGTGGATTGGGTTAAAATAGAGCCACTGTGTTTTTACAATGACGTTAACCTCTTGGTCTAATATAGGCTGCTTTTCTATGATTTTTTTATAAGCATTCTGTGTTGTTATATATTTTGCCTTTGCCTGAAGTTTATCTAAGGGCAAACAAAATCAAGCATGTCTTCATTTGCACTCATCGTCTCTTTTTTCAGTTCAAAATCCTGGAACTGAGTTTTGCTTCCTTTGCTCTGTGTAAATATGCTGAAATATGTCATAAATGTTTTACTTTGATTATAAATTCAGTTTCTTTTTCATACAATTAGAGTTCTAAAAGTGGCTACAAGATACTAATTTATAAATTAGTCATAATCTGGTAATATTAAACATAAAAAACAGCAACATTGGAACAAGAACATTTCTTAGGCGGGTAAGGCAACACCTTCGAATGTGTTTTTTCCTGTTGAACTCTTGAATGTATCACTTTCCTCAAACTCATGCTTAAACATTTGATTTTTTAAGTGTTAAACTAGCAGAAAAACATGTTGAATATTTCAGTGGGACAAGATGGAAACAGACAATTTCTACCCGCGTCTCTGATCAAAGCGCTCCGGGGAAATGAAAAACGTACGCAGCTTTTACATGTGCATCGTCAAACCCTTTCAGACACGCTCCAATATATAAGTAAGGTAAATAAGAAAATGGCTCAGATGGAGTTTTCCACCACATGAAAAAGCAGTTTTAATGCTGAGCAATACAAAGTGAAGAATATTAGTCTTTTTAAAACTTTTAACACCAACAACATTTTTCTTCGTTGGTGGCAGTTTGCCCGAAGAGGCAGCAGTGGCGAATTTAACGACTGTTTTCTTGAGAGGAAAGATTAATCAATTCTTTTTTCACAGGTATTTTGAACAACACAGGGGGACACATTAAATGACGCCACGAACACACGGAACGGATCCATGGATTTTGGCTACAGGCTGTTTTCCGTTTACGCCAGCGGGTGGCATAAATAAATGACAAAGATCAATCAAATGACTTATGGAACTACAATAACGTAAAATGTCAGCATCATTGGAGCGTTTCATCGTTTCGATGGAAAGTCTTTTCAACAAAATGCTAGAACTAAATTTTATCAGTATTTTAGCTTTAGTCTTCATTTCCAAACTGAAAACAAATGTGAAAATGTCATTGTAACTACTAATCATTGTGTTACATTATTTTGGCAGCACTTGAAATAATACGGTAAAATTGTGGTGCTTTTATTGTGTATTTAAAACAGAAAATGTGAAGCTTTCACCACGTTCAACTTCGGCTCTGATCAAACAGCTCTGTTTCAGTGGGTTTCTTTTTGGACTGAGGCTATACTGAATAATTTAAAAAAATTTACAGTTTCTGAGGGAGGGAGACCAATGTTATATTAGAAAAACAACCATACAGATACAGGTAACCTGGAGTACCATCCACATTTGCTAGAGCCCCTATTAAAGGTGTAAGGTGCAAGGTTTTAGAAAAATCCAACATTTTATCTATTACAAATTTCAGTTTTTTACAAAACTACTTATGCCAAACGTACAACTAAAATAAACACAAAGAGTATTTCCACCTCAGGTTCACTGTTGAATACGGTGGAGGACCTGTGGTGCTGTGGGCTAGGTTCTCTTCCAAAGGCCCTAGGAACCCCGTTGGACTGCATGCCATCATCCACAGGATGTTTTCCCAATAAGTGTGGAGGCGTTTATGTAAAGGTTTTTTAAGGCGTCCAGTCCGAGTCCAGTCAAACTAATTAATTTATTAGACCAAAATTAAGCAAATTAAATACTTAACAGGTAGATGTCCTTGGTCCTTTAGGTGTTAAAAGTTATGTGTCAATAAAGAACATTGGAGTTGGAGGAATTTTGTGGTTCTTGGCTTTATGCTACTGATGATTATTATAACTTTGCTTGATAAACCAAAGTTGTCTTATTCATAAAGTATTACTTAGGAGACACTTGGTGAAGAAACTTATGTCTGCACATAAACCTACAGAAACCAACTGAAGATGGAAGCACTATTGGTACAAAAATTTCAAATTACTTTGGTAAAAAATGACAACATTTAAAAAAAACAGTTCTAGTGGAAAGAAGAAGTAGGCTTGGTTTGGTTCCCGGTGTTGAGGTTCACCAAGGCGTTTTACCTCACACCAGTTTTAAGGAGATGTTAGAGGAAGTGCTGGTGTGGCCAGAGTTTCTGAAGTGTATACAGAGCTTCAAGTTACAAAGTAAAGATATAGTCAGTCATGTTGCTAAAGCTAACTAGCTAACTGCAACTCCACAACGCCTGATAGCTGGTAAGAAACCACAACATTTTGGTGAAGATACGTTAACTTAAAAGAGTTTAAGGTATTGGAGTAACATAGTCTACATTACCCATGAAACGGCTTCCAGAACGTTGAAATACCATGGTTCCATCATGACCAATTCCATCCATATAAAGGGTTTGTCAACAGATCCAGCGTAAAACCACGTGTTCCTGAACTCAACCAAGCAGATTTGCAGGGACTCTGAAATGTTTCGCGAGATTTGTTGCCATTGGCCCGCTCTAAGAGCCTTCAGTTAACCCTTGGATTCTCATTTTCCGCATGTCTAAAGGCCTTTGTTTAGGCCTGCTGCTGGTTGATAACTGTAGCTGTCAATTACACTGCAGCTGATTTCTGCAACTTGTTTTTCTCTCATTCTCAAAGGGGCCAAGCTGGCTTGCTGAAACACACACACACACACACACATGCGCACACACTCATCCCAGTCACACTGATGCAAACCCAGATCCACACATTAAAAAGTAGTCTGTGCTCTGCTGGTGCTGCCTTCTTCATTCCTTGAGGTCTTCATTAGTGGGCTTGTCGGAACCTTCCCTCGTCCTCCCAGTAGATGTCTGACATTCTCTCGCCCTGTGATCACCACTTTTAGTTCTGACCCTTTTCGGATGATCTTCACACACAATTTGGCTGGATGCAGCAATTTCCATAACATTTTCTCCTCAAAGTTAGCTTTGCGGTGTGAATGGAAAACCAGTGTCGAAAATGCAACTTTTCCGCACTGGAGCCAGTGTATAGAAAAGTAATAACAGTGTACTTTTTTGTTCCTTGATGATTTTGATCATAATCTCCAAGTTTACAACAAAAACAAGAAAAAAAAAAAAAAGTTGTTGCCCAGGAGATTTTCAGGCGATTAGTTTACAGTTTGTGGTCGAACTACAAATAAAAGAGATCACTGTAGTTCTGGCCATCACAGTATCACAGTAACAGTAGGATTAGATGGGTTTCACATATTCAATGGAAAATTCAAGAACACGCGGTATAATCCGAAAGGCAAAAACACTGAATATGACTGATAAGTCTGTTTCTGCTGCTCGCTCCAAAAACTAAACCAAACTGCCTCAGTTTCCCACATTTCGCTTTTTTTCATTGCAAAACCTGACTAATTTTTCTTGTTTCGGAATCTATTGCTCATCTTCTGGCTTTGTTTTTGTTTTGTTTTTTTTTGCTGGAAAATAACAGAAAACCTTTTGTTTCTCTCACAAAAGTGACACTGAGGTGGCTGGCAGTGAGTTCATGTCCCCAGAGCTCGATCCTTTTAAGTCTGAGAGTTGTGCGCCAACATCACAAAGTGTCTCCATCTTTCGTTGCCTGATCTTTGTTGCCATTGCCATCTCAATGCGTTGGAAGATAGTCTCTATCTACAAAAACGGAAATGGACTGGACTGGATGTAGGGAAGGTGTCTGAGTTGGTTGTACGTGTCCAACTCCTTTGGATGTTGCTACAGCAGATGGCGCAATCTCTGGAAAGAGTCAGGCGGGTCTTTGACGCCACTGATGGTGGAACCAGAAAGGATGTCTGGGTGGCAGGAGGCTAGAGCTGGTGGATGATTTAGACCACAGTGTTTCTCTGCCTGTAGGGTGGAGGCGGCAGAACGGTGCCGGACTTCAGGGCAAATTCAGACATGTACTCAGAGTTTTCAGCCACTGGGGGCCGTATGTGTCCATTCTGCTTGTAGAAAAGCTTGGCGTTGGCGGGGCCTCCCTGGGCCCCGTCAGGGGCCACCTGTAAGGAGGATTTTGGAGGCAAGCTGTGCTGCCAATATTCAGGATTGTCAAAGGTTACCTTGAGCTTTTTCCCACTGGCCTTCCCTGACGTATGCCCTCCATGCTTCAGCAGGCTGCCGGGATGGGAGGTGGTGTAGCTCTGGTAGGCTGGCAGGCTACCGTGGCAAAGGGTGGACGAAGTGGACAGGGAACCTGATTGGCTCACCTGTGCTGGAGCAGAAGTTCCTGTTTGGCTGGAAGGGACGGAGCCACCTGGATTTCCAGGCGGCCCTGCAGGTCTGATGGCGTTGTGGGCGTGGAGGATGTGAGCTGCTGGAGCATGGAGGCAGGGCAGGCCGGCCGGAGACGGCTGGGCCGAGGATAGGGGGTAGTGGGGCAGACTGGTCTGAATGGTGAGCGGGAGGTGGGAGCCTGGCGTTGAGGCTGAGATGGAGGACGGAGGCATGCTGGGTAAGGGGAGACCGTTCCTTCTCAGGGCTTCTAGGCCCAGCTCAGCAGGACTGTGGAAGGTGTTGAGGTAAAGGGGCTCGTTGATGTACTCGTCCTCTCCTTTGGGCTGACTGTTGGGCGTGCTGTGGTAGCCCGGGTTGTCCAACGCGTGGATCTCGCCGTTTTTACGTCTGGATACAAACGGGTTCTCCTCAACGGGGTTCAGGTACTCTGCAGCACAGATCAGAGGGAGAAGACCATGAACTCATCAGACACACAGACATGAAATCAAAGGAAAAGGAAATACGAATGAATGGAATCTAAAGGAAAGAGATGAGTGACTAATGAGGGTTGGTAATGGCGGCCACTGAGGACCAGATGGGCAGGACGCCAGCAGTTCTTTGGCTCTGGAAGCTCCATCTGCTGGGGTCAGAGTGGAAAAGCACCGACCCTCCTCCACTGCTTCCATCGATCTCGCCTCCACTCAGATGCGTTTTGCTTGGGGCTTTGTTGCATTTGAGGCAGCTCAGCAATCAGGAAAAGGCTTGGTGCGCTGAGTTATGATCAAAGGCAGAGCATGGTTCTGTGGTGGGAGCTGACACAAACCGCTGTTGATGCAAACTCATTCAGAATGTTAATCAATAAAGCCAAGATGAAATGAAGAAGTGAAGCATGCTACGGCGAGGCAATGAGGAACAGCATGGAAAGTCCCATCATGCTTTGCTTCTGCTTCTAGTACCTGAGGAGCTCTTGTCCTTCATGGCTGTCATGTAGCCGTCCTCGTCGGTGTCCCCTCTGGACGTCCTGTCCCCCAGGAAGATGGTGGGGTCGGCGCTGTACCTCTGGGCCCCGGGGTCCTCCACCCCGACTTGGCTCTGGCTGCTTTTATGGAGGCTCCCGTTACAGCGCTGGTCCTCCAGAACCGGGCCCTGGCTGCCGGACGCCTCCTGGTTCCCTCCGCCATGGGCCCCCACCAGGGGCCCCTCCACTGTGTTCGGGCCCCCGTCCCGATAGCCAAACTGGTTCTGAGGGAAACATTGACATTCTTAAATGGTAGAAACACAGCTGCTTACACTGCAGGTTAATAACTATATTTAAATGTAAGTTGAATCCATCCATCCATCCATCCATCCATCCATCCATCCATCCATCCATCCATCCATCCATCCATCCATCCATCCATCCACATCCATCCATCCATCCATCCATCCATCCATCCATCCATCCATCCATCCATCCATCCATCCATCCATCACATAGATGGATGGATGGATGGTCCCAGGTTCTATATAGAACCTGGGATGGTTAAATATAGAACCATCCCAGGTTCTATATTTAACCCTTAACCTCTGTGAAAAAACCTCTAGTAAAGTCAATGTCATCTTTTATATTCATACTTTTCAACCTGATTGTTGTTTGGTTGTTTCTGTTAAACTCTGATGTGATTTTAACATGAACATCTTGCAGGAAGCCTGAAAAGCGTAAATCCTTTACAGGTTTTTCTTTCTTCCCCATAAGACGTCAGTGATGGTGAAAGGCGGTCGAAGACGCAACTTTAGCACTCCGACATCAAAACAGAACCAGAACCCAGAAGAAAAGCTAGAACATGACACAACAAGCAGAGGCCTTCCGGTGTTGACTCACTGCGGCCTGAAGGCTTCTGCACTTCATCAAACACTGAACGCTAAGCAACAATTACAGGAGCAGAGCAACAAGACAAGAAGACACAGAAATGTCCTGTGGTTCTGTCCGTCCTCTTCCTCCACAGCCAGCCATTATCTGCTCCTCTGTGCTGACCATGGAGGCAGAGCCACGTCTGCAGAGGTCAAACAATAACTTCAGGATTTGACTGGACAGTCGGAGCAGAGCTGCAGTTCTTCACCTCCAACATGCAGATTGCATGAGAAGCAGAGGCATGTTCCTGCAGCCCAAGGTACATACCGCATTAGCCTGCTCTTATTGTCCATTAGCAAACGGCTCGGGCCTTTTAGGAGGGGAAGTGTTATTTGCTTAGAAAGCGCTGAGTAATGAAACTGGGGGCCTGGGGACCCGAGAGCATAAAGAGTCCAGATTTAAGGCAGAGTGCTTTAATGGAAATGAAGCAACAGGCGGAGCATTAGCAGAAAGAAATCACTGGTGTAGTCCAAGCTCTGAACCATTCTGAGTCCTTCTAAAGGACGGTGGCTCAGGAAGATCAAAACACAGAGATGGAGATCTTCAGAAATGAAGACATTTGGTGGAACAGCCAATATTTTTGATCTAGTTTTAAGTTTTTGTCTGTTAAATGTTTGTGAAAAACTTTCTCTTAATGTTTTTAATGCAGGAAAGTATTTGTATTGTGTATTTGCTTTCACAAGACATGTTGCAAATGAAGCAAATTTTCATCATAATAATCTGAGTACAGAGTGTTATCAGGTGTTAGCAGTCCATCCAGTTTTTCACCAAAATTCACACACGCACACGCACACACACACACACACACCCCCACACACACACACACACAAAATCAACAAATCCCTGCATTTTTTCCACACTAATGCATTATTGTGAGTTTATTGCAAATGATCCAAAATGGTCCAAAACATATCAGTGGTTGTGTAACTCTGACCAGACTGATGTTTTTTTCATTCGCAGTAGGAACTGTTTTTAAGTGACTTCTTTACTCTGCAGGTCTGACTCAGTGTGACGAGACAAATAGACCAAAACATGGTGAAACATTCATTTGTGATGTTTTCTCATTAACTTTGGGCCGCGATGGTCTGAATGCCTGTGTTTTTTTTCCATAACAAATGGAACAAATGTGTTTGTTTGATGTTCTGAGACATTTGGGACAAAAAGGAAAAACAGAAGAAAGCAGAAGGTAGAAATACTTTTCACACCTCTGAATGCTAAAGGTAACAACAAAGCACATCTTTAATTTAGCTGGCTGTGGCATCTCTTAATGTGTGTTCATTGTTTGTAAAGAATTTGTCCATTTTATGATCATATCTAACCAATAAATAATGACATGGTGGAGTCAGTGGGAGTTTTGGAGACTTGAAGTTAAATCTTTAAATAACTTATTTATACATTAAGAACCACAGACTCTTCGGGGTGAGATTTCTCTTTACTCTCACTCTGTATTGATAAGTTTTATAAACCACTTTAGTTTACCTTTAGGCACAAAATACCTTTGAGATTTTTTTTCAAACTACATCAGATTTAGAAAACAGTTATTTCCAGATGATTGTTATGAACTCGTACAGGAAACGGATGTCAAACTGGATGGTTTAACGGTAAAATGCTGTAAATGTAACTTTTCTGCCTTCCTCTGGGGTAGCTTCAAGTTTTATGAACTTTTACAAATTATTCGCAAACATCCCATGTTATGAACTCATCAGAACAAGCAGTAACAGAATATGTTGTATGCTGATTATTTACGGTTATCTAATGTTATCTGTTAAATTACGTGTTGGGGTTATGATTTAGATTCCACTGAGCAGAATTAAGCTGTAATATGTTACAAGTTCTGGGTTATGAATTTACAGTTTGCCAGACCTGCCGATCCGTTCATTGGTGCTGAGTTCATGTCTTACTGTGGAGACATTTAGTTTGATGTTTTATCACTTCACCAAACTGAAGATGTTTTGCCGAACGAGAGAAGTACTCTTACTCGGTTGGAGTCAACCCGGGACCTCGCGGAGCCCGACGTGGCGGCCATGTTGAAACCTCGAGGCACCAGGTACTCCTCGGCGTCCATGAGGTCGTCCAGGTCCTCCTCGTCCAGCAGGCTCTGGAAAAACTTGCTGTCGTTGGGGCTGGGCAGCTTCATGCGGTCGTCTCCCTAACGCCCAAACGGAAACAAGAACGTAGTTTGTTTCCGTAGTTTGTCGTGTTTACTCTTTTCTCAACCTTCAATGTTTCTCACATCAACTTCTAACACCAGGAAAAGAAAAGAAAAGTATGTTTTATTTATTAGACAAATTGCCTACCGATCTGCGTATCGGTGTATAAATGTGTGAGGGCGAAAGGGTGAATGTGACTAGTGTAAAGCGTTTTGAGTGGTCAAAATGATTGGAAAAGCTCTAAGTTCAGTCCAATTACCAATCTCCTCCTAAATCCGGGTTGTAAAAATAGCCGTTGTCAAATAAGTGTCCAGGCAGTGAGCGTACCTGGATGACCAGGTACCGCTGGGGGTCACGGGCCATTCTGCAGAACTCTGCAGCCAGTTCCTTGAACTTGGGCCTGCTGTCAGCATCGATCATCCAGCCTGCAGGAGAAAGCAGGCAACAAAGAGAAGCTCATAAACATCAGAACGGATGAAAGAGAGAAAGAGAAAAAAAGCAAGAGAGAGAGAGAGAGAGAGAGAGAGAAAGAGAGAGAGAGAGAGAGAAAGACCATCTGCTGTTTCTTTTACTTCAGCCTCCCTAAAGATTCTTCACCATCTTTAATAAAAAACTCGTGCTGACCTTCTCTGGCTTTTACAGCCCTTTCATTGCTCCTCCCCTGCAAAGTGGGACACATGAATACATGTAATTTGGGTATTTTCACAGGAGGCACCCAATTGTCCCCCAAATCAACTTCATTTCTGGAAAAAACAAAAAACAAAAAACAAAAAAAAAAAATACAACCTCTTTTTAATTTTCCTCCTTTATAACTTCAACCTTCGTTTCTCCTCCGAATGCCGGTTGAGCAGAGGCGACGCTCTTTTTAATTGAGTCCTGTACAATCGGAGAATGAAGTGTGCTGCTCAAGGCCGTTTGAAGAGGCAGATAAAAGGAGGAGTAAAGCATATTTCTGTTTTTACTTCGCTGTTGAGTCCAAGGTCCGTGTTTCTCTCTCTCCCTCGGGCTCCAGCTGCAGTAAACACATCTAATCCCTGAAGAGAAAGCGAAGCGGCAGGTGGTGACTGGGCAGAGCTGCTGATTTCACTGACACAACCTCCATTACTTCCTCTACTACTCTGACTGCTGAGTATTACTCAAAAAGAAAATAAACAAAACAAAACAAAACAAAAAAAAAACAAAAAAACAATGATAAATAATTGAAGGTGAATAAGTCCTCTGGATACGCGCATCACATCAATTAAAGGGAATCTGAGTAGTTATAAATAAGTTTCTGCTGTCGTAGAAAATTTTTTGCTCATCTGTATTTCTTAATTAAAGCATATTTCAGAGATAAAAGAAGGTGTTAGTTAGGGAATTAAAAAAAATCCAAACCATTATATTTATTTACTTAGCAGTGGACTGGGCACACTTTCATTAATTTGCTAATAGTGGAGCTAATGTTTTGTCCCGTGTGTTTAATGTTTTTGCTAGCTTTGGAAATGTTGACTGTATTTATCTTTCCCTAAATTGATAAATTTGGATAAATTCTAAAGCGCTAATTTGTAAGCTTTCAGGTGAATAAAATTCGACATCTGAGTCAAAGAGTTGATGTCGACTGTCGAGAATTCCTGAAGTAGCTAGACGCTTATATTCACGTTCTCTTTTTTGAAGTGGATGAAGACTGTTTACATGGTAGTTCCATTTCCTCTTTTCAAGTTTTTCTCTCTTGTTTTTTCTTTAAAGATGACGCAAACAAACAACCAATTCAACAAATAGATGAAAGATATCACAAATATGAACTAGTACAAGAGTTTTGTCACATATTCCTAAGGACATATGGTGGGTATCATCATGGTTGAAGTTAGTTAAGTTGAAGTTCTGCTAAAATACATGTGCATATTGCACTTTAGCATTAGCTTCTGCTAAAAAAAATGTATGCATAGCACTTTAGCATTAGCTTCTACTAAAAAAAACATGTTGGTATTGCACTTTAGCATTAGTTTCTGCTAAAATATATGTGGATATTGCACTTTAGCATTAGCTTCTGCTAAAAGAACATGTGGGTATTGGACTTTAGCATTAGTTTCTGCTAAAAATATGTGGATATTGCACTTTAGCATTAGCTTCTGCTAAAAGAACATGCATATATAGCTTCTGCTAATTACCATGCTGATGTATTGCTTTAGCATTAGCTTCTGCTAAAAAAATATGTATGCATAGCACTTTAGCATTAGCTTCTACTAAAAAAACATGTGGGTATTGCAGTTTAGCATTAGTTTCTGCTAAAAAATATGTGGATATTGCACTTTAGCATTAGCTTCTGCTAAAAGAACATGTGGGTATTGCACTTTGGCATTAGTTTCTGCTAAAAATATGTGGATATTGCACTTTAGCATTAGCTTCTGCTAATTACCATATTATATCACTTTAGCATT
This sequence comes from Poecilia mexicana, assembly GCF_051168715.1. Lineage (NCBI taxonomy): Eukaryota > Metazoa > Chordata > Actinopteri > Cyprinodontiformes > Poeciliidae > Poecilia > Poecilia mexicana. Next base: position 32,742,556 of record NW_028263371.1, read on the forward strand.
AGCTTCTGCTAAAAACCATGTGGATAGAGCGCTTTAGCATCAACTTCTGCTAAGAAACATGTAGATATAGCGTTTTAGCATTAACTTCTGCTAATTATGTTGTATTGCTTTAGCATTAGCTTCTTCTTAAAAAAACATGTGGATATAGCACTTTAGTATTAGCTTCTGCTACAACAGCATGTGTATACCTTCTGCTAATTACCATGTTGTCGTATCGCTTTAACATTAGCTTCTGCTAAAAAATATGTGGATAGAGCGCTTCAGCATTATCTTCTGCTAATTATGTTGTATTGCTTTGGCATTAGCTTCTGCTAATTACCATGTTGTTGTAGCGATTTAGCATTAGCAGAACTAATGTTTATGATTAGTGCAGCTAACATTTTAGGAAGAAGTGCCCGCCTCTATCTTTATTAATATCACTTTGCTGTAGCATAACAAGAGTGGCTCAAACTTCATTTTAATTGTTTAGACAACATTCAAACTACTTCACAATGGTTTCTGCTATTCAGTTGAATTAATGAGGAGGTGTTTAAGTTCACGCTCAAACCTCCAGGCACAGAAATGTTATGTTAAGCATGTTGTGATTTGACCGCAATTTTTTTATTATTATAAAAAAGCATTTAAAACCATTTAGAAAAACGGTAATGTGGTGTGCATAAATCAGAGGTTCTAGATCCAGGAAAACAACCAAGCTGGGTTCTGATCTTTGACGTTTCACAAGAACGAACATCAGTCATCAGTTAAGTATGCTGAGATGTATTGGTGTTGCAAAGCAGCACTTTGCTCATGTGCTGCTTTTTTATTTGGAAATCTAACCTGCTAGTAGGCTACGGAGACATTTCAGTGGATTGCACCATTAGTCCATATGCTAATATGTTCACTGTTTATTTTTAAGTCCTGGTAGTTTTATAGAATTTGTTTGTGAGCTAAGGTGATAAAGTTCTTAAAAGTTTAGTAAGAAGAATCCATTGTCAACCCCCCCCCCAAAAAAAAAAACCAAGATATGTTTTAGTCGGACGTTTAGATAAGTTGTTCAGAAACGCTGCAGGAAGCCATGCAGAGGAAACCCGTCGACTGATTCAGAAACATGTGGGCTGGGAAGACTGAATAACTTCTTGAATAAGAAATTTACTGCATTTTTGTGATCATAATATTGCTGAAAAAACAATTCCTTGCATCAATTAAAAAGAAAACATCAAACAAAACAAGGTAAAATAAAAAAGTGTGAGAAATAGGGAAATGAAATGTGCTGCAGGGCTTTCAGACTCTGCCTGGGTCCAGTCAAACTCATTGTATATCGCTAGATACTCCAACTTTATGTTGGATCAGAGCAGTAACTGTCTGAGCTTACCTTCATGAGAATTAAGAGGAACTTTCAGGTTTCAGAAACCGTGCAACAAAAGCCCAAATAACCAGAAACACATTTTGTATGGATTGATTTTTTTCAGGGCGTTTCAGACACAGATGAGTTCAGACGGGGTTGAGTGATGACCAGACGGTACAGGGGAATCCGGCCAAGAAGCCGGCGGCTGGCACAGCCTGAAGCATGTCCTGGCAACATGGGTCTGGAGCGCTTCCTGGAAATATGGGAGGGTGGATCAGTCGGCAACACGGGCCAGAAGCACCGGGGTTCTGGAAACGGCTAGGAGGGTGGCGGCGGTGGGATCAGATGACGCAGGGAGAGATGAGGCTTTGGATGGGCGGTATGAGCTGGAGAGAAGTTTGGGGGTGAGGAAGCGTGGCGGTCCAGATGGAGGATGGCACCAACAAAGAACCGGACTGGAGTCTCTGGTGAGGCAGGCCTGTCCGTCACGGAGTTAAACCAGCATCCGCATCATCCTGGCGCCTCGCTAGGAGGCAGCAGCTCGTCAATGACTTCTCAGCAGATGAATATTAAAGTTTTTTTATTAAAGTCCAACTGATCTGTAACGACTTCAGCAAAGGTGTGTTTGGGGGGGGGCAGGGGGACAACCAGAAATCCATTTAGTTCTATTTCTGGTCTGCAGGACGGATTAAATCATTTTGATTTGCTGATTACTAGTTTAATAATTACTAATGGGTTCATGTGACATCTTCCCCCAAAACCTTGGATGCATTTTTATAGTTTGAATGTTGCTGAGCATCTATCCACCCAGGATATTTAGATTTTTTTTGTTTATTTTTTGTCCACAGACTTTGTGTGAAATGTGGAACTGTCCATTAGAAGGTGAGTAACGTCACAGTCTCTGATTTTCTCCTCTGTCAACTTTTAATATCAACAGTGGAGCTAAAAAGTTGCAAAAATAACAGATACAGGCAGTAAGCTCTTTTTTCTTTTTTTAGAGCTGTGCCATTTGCAAAAATGTCCTTGCAAACATTTAACTTAAAGACTCTGATAACAGCAGATATATTAGTTCTAAAAGAACAACAATTCTGATAGAATCCTGTTGAAAACCTTTGCTGGGAGTCGGAACTAAATAAATAAACTTCTCTGAGCTCACTGGATTCTGCTGATCTTCTAGCAGCTTCTTCTTCTACTCTCCGTCTACGTAGTTGCCTGGCAACATCATCAAAGTAGCTTCTACTCCGGCCATGGATCCAGCATGTAATCCCAGTCACTCCTGCATTACTCCAGATGTAATGTTTTAATTAGTGTCTTTAGAGGTTCTGACACCAGCCGCGTATTAACCAACAGCTCTGTGGTCTCAGTTATTTTTTTCTGTTTCCAGGCTAAAAGCAGCAACAAAACTCTCCACCTTGCCTCACATAGAGCACATATTTCATCATGGGTGTTTACTGGAGCATGTGCATCTGCTCACATTTCACCATGACCATGTAGACGTCGATGGTGCATATGGGAGGCTGCGGCAGTCGCTCGCCCTTCTCCAGGATGTCTGGGATTTCCCGCGTGGGGAGGCCGTCGTACGGTTTGCCACCGAATGTCATCAGCTCCCAGATGGTCACTCCTTTCACCGCAACATGTCCAGAAAAACAAGAACAACAAGAAGAGGAAGAGAGGAGACAAGAGGTGAGACGGACAGTAAGGCGTGCGGACGGACGAAGGGAGCAGGACTCGGGGGTCGGTTAGCGTTTAGCACCCACCGTAGCTCCACACGTCGCTCTGATGGGTGAACTTCCTGTAGTGGATGCACTCCAGAGCCATCCACTTGATGGGCATCTGAGGAGACACACAGAGACTGATGGGAATATCATCTCAATACTGGTGGGATTAGATTAGTATTATTAATCTAGTTAATTCCAGGTGACAAAATAAGCAACATTTTCAACTCAAAACCCTTTTTACTACTAAATGAATAAATAGACAAATGAGCTCAACAATAAACATATTTATACATTTTCACCTGATCTTCAGGTTTTTCAACCATCAGACTGGAGCCCAGTTTTATTCGAGGTGGAACTTCTTTAGAAATGTGGACATTAGCGATAGCTGCTACATGTTTAGCTTCAACATGCTATTTTAGGCTTGACTCTCTTCACTGATAGGCTAACTCCTTATAGTACAACTTGAACACAACAATGGTCTTTTCCAGCGTCCTATCAGATCCTTTAGAAGCGAAAATTAACCACGAATGAGCTGAGAGAAGAGAGGGTTGGTCGTCTGTTATTGTTAGTGAATGTAGCCGGTGTGTCGGATTTACGGGTGTACCAGAAACATGATCTGGTCGGAAACTTTGTATGTAAAACAAAAATGTGATCAACCACAAGAAATACCACTTCCAATTAAAACATTGGAAGTGGTATTTATTAGAAATTACTGTGCTAAAGTCTTGTGCTTAGATTTTAAACCTGAAATGTGGCTAAATTTCCATGTTAATCAACAAGAAGCCTGTCTGTTCCGAGCTTTTTTGGTGTTTTATTTAGTTTTTTCTTTGCTCAATAATACGTGTATTAACATAAATAGTGAACTGCACTCCTAAATAATAAATCATTCCTCTTGTATGGCGTCATATTCATACCAAAAGTCAATAGGAGCACAATTATCATTTACCAGTAGAGTGCTACTCTCTACTGCAGGCACAAAACCCAACACTCACACAGGCATCAGTTGCATTTTGTGGATTTACTCCCGCATGTTTGTGTGAAACATTTGGTGAAATGTAGAAAAAACAGGAAGGAAGCATTTGTCTGAATATGCATGGCCACTTTTCTGCTATCCCTGTATTGAGCTAACTCAGCTGAGTCTGCGTTTTATGAATTTATCACAGACACATGCATGTTTTATGGCTATAGGAGGTTATGCATTTATATATTCCCAATTCACCTGAAAGTTTCCAACGGATTGGTGAGAAGCATCACTCACGGATCTCCTAACGGTCACCTTTCCTAACAGCAACATGATTCCCAAACTGACGGGAGGCCAATTATGCTCCCCGTTTCCACGTGAACACACACATGTTGGGGCGTCGACCTCCTTGCCCGGCGCGCACACACACACACACACACACACACACACACACACACACACACACACACACACACACACACACACACACACACACACACACACACACACACACACACACACTCACTCTCTTTAGGGAAATGAAGAAAAAAGGAGGAAATGACAAGCTTCAGGTTGCACCTCCACTTCCTGTTGATGGATCTCCCGCGTCGCGTCTATTTTTACCGAGAACATGCAATGCAGCTGTGCTGACAACAGCTCTCATTTATCAAGGCATCAGTGAAAACCAACATGGAGTCAATCACTCAGATGGCTGCTTGCGACTCGCCCGGTTTTATGAAATCATTTTTGTCCTTCTTCTTCTTCTTCTCCTCCGCCTCCCCCCTCCGTCAGCAATAACAATCTGGACTCGACTCGACTAACCTTTCGGGCCTCCAGCTGAATAGACGTGGCAATGAAAAGCCAATTTAATAACAGGAGTTGATCAGAACAATTTGCATAGCGGGTCTGGAGCGGCGGGGGGCAGGGGGGTTCCTGATTGATGCGGTCCACAAACAAAACAAACCGGCTCTGTTGTTTGCTTGGACGAAGAGCCTCTAAATTCTATAAAACAAACTTTTTCAGACATTTTCCCATCAGAGAACGGATACGTTTTTACTTATTTAATTTGTTCCCCTAACATATTGTTCATAATGGATATGAATTCCATAGATACCTAACTACATATAATCAGGCGTCGAAAACCTGGTCATTGTCATTTGTAAATACAGATTTCTTTTCAGGATCTACATGAGTGATAACCTCTGCATCCTTCCAGAATCACAACACTGACACTTCAAGACAAAATCTATCCAATTGCTCATATTAGCAGCTGCAGCTCTTTTGAACCTTCTCCCGGGTTCAGGCGTGTTTGTGAGTGTTTTTGACCATTGTTCAAGAAGCGCAGTTGCGAGGTCAGACACTGGTGTTGGACGCCAGGGCCTAGGATGATCTCTGCTCTAATTCATCCCGAGACCCTCGCTTTCTGTGCCAGAACAAACCGAGACAAACTCTGGTGTGAATACTGACCAGCCTCAATCCAAACCAAAACATACACGTCTCTTTGGACCACCGTAGCTGGGCATCATGGTTCTTCTTATGTAAACTTGTGTGCCATCTTGTCAAACTGTTTTCATAAAATTTGAACCTCAAGGTTCCCAACATGTTAGACAGATTAATTCACCTCAGTGTGTCGTTACGTTGAAGATCTTCTGCTGAGTCTCGGTCAGATTTCTACAGAATCAGGTTTAAATGAAAAATGTTAAAAAACCAACTCAAAACAGTTTAATACTTTATAAAATTCTGGATATGACATAAAAAAACCTTCCAAATTTTGCCATTCTGCTCATTCCTTTCAGGTGGCTAACTATCACAATTAATTTCCACCAAGATAGAGGCAACACGCAGCTCCGCGGTTCGGCCGTTCCTGTTAACAATTTTCCGTTTCCGTGCCGCTGAGCAGGCAGAAAATAGCTATTTGATTGCTGGTTATAAATGCTGCCCGTTAAGAGACGTGGAAAGTAATTTCGGCACTGTTGCATGAGGATGTTGGTGAAAATCACGGCTCTGTGCTCGCAAGGTTGTCTGGGAGAAGACACCTCAGAACAGATGAATCTTGCCGGGTCATTTGTTGTATTGACATTTAAAATGAGTGTTTACAGGGTGGGACAGAGGCGACAGAGACCTGCTAACGTACTGCTGCGCATCTGAAAACAGCTCTCCTCTGTTCCTGGGTGTGAAAATAAACTGAGCGCCAGGCTAAGAAAATGTTGTTTTTTTTTATTTCAAGACTGAAGGTTTCATGATGATACAAGCATAAAGACATGACATTTTGAGAAAAAGTCGTAATTTTAGCAGAAAAAAGTCTAAATAAAATCAAAATCAATTTAGGACATTGCCAGAATAAAGTTTTACATTGGGACTTTGAAGTAATATATATGAGAACGTCAAACCCCCTCCCAGCCAAAAAAAAAAAAAAACAACTTAAATCATTAATGCTGAGAATCTTGTGAAGTTATACTTTGGTATCAGTTTTACAAGTAAAAAAATAATGTTTTAAAACATCAGCATCAAATTATTACCAGTAGCAGGATTTTGAAATGATTGAGTTTATTTAGAAGACAGAACTGGACTGACGGAGCTCGACGGAATCTTTGTTCTCATTAAAAGAACTTTTTTCTTATAATTTTATGACTTTCTTCTGATAATGTCATGTCTTAAATTCTACTAGTGACTTGACTGTCATAATATTATGAATTTATTCAGAAATAAATCTCTTAATCTGGTCCTGACACTCTTGTACAGCAATAACCTCAGGGATTACCCCTTTTTGTGCAGCCAAAACGTCTCTTAAGGTGCTACAAACTCATTGCTGAGTCATTTAAAGTTAGCAAATCTACAAAGAAAGACATTTCTAGGAGATTCTGGAGTCTTTCCAGGAGCGGATGACCTCCAGACAGACTGTACATTGGTCAAAGAAAATAAACACATGGCTCCATGACAGACTCTACAGACCTCGGTTAGCATCTTAAATGTTAACAATGACAGTTGGGTTAACTGCAGATCTGTTGTAACAAGCTACAAGCTACAAAATTATGAGGCATTACCTTGATTCTGTACGGCCATATTGATGCTGCAATATCTACAATGAACTGTTGACCAGTCATGATGTATCCGCTTGTGAAGACTAATCACCATCGTAGGGAACTTTGTATCCACCATCTTATTTAAATATCTAAAGTTCTGAAGAAAGTTAAAGAATCTGATTTGTTTACACGTGATCCATGATGCTCTTTCCTTCCCTGGTTACTGGCTCACCATTACGTCTAACTATGTCAGTCGTTTGAAGCACTTGACACACACCAAGACGTTCTCAAGCTTCCACTTACACCAACCTTGCCCCCGTCCGCGTTGTACTCCTTCTCATCGGCGTCCAGGAGCCGGGCCAAGCCGAAGTCGGTGATCTTGATGTGATTGGGGGACTTGACGAGCACGTTCCGAGCCGCCAGGTCTCTGTGGACTAACCGCCTTTCCTCCAGGTACATCATCCCCTGAGAGGCGGGCAGAGACAGACAGAGAGACGATGAGGAATCCTATCGTGGAGCCATTTATCATTTTAAATCTCAAGTCTAAGACCGCTGAAGCATTAAATGTCAGCACTAACATAAAATTATTGTCATAACTGTCATCAGCATTAACTTCACACCCATGCAGACATTTAGATTTGATGTATAATCGCTATAATACCTCATGTACATGACTCTAAGCAGTTCAGAAGTGTCAGAAAGTTTATTCTCAAACCCGCAAACCACAAAGGGAAAGTTCTGTGAGCTTTTTCAATCCCCAAACAGGTCATGGGATTGTGGAGAGTGAAACATGTTTGCATTGTTTTCTTTAAATACCAGAGAAGGTTGGCGGTGCAGCGTGGGTTTGTTTAGATGAGCTTTTATGCATATTATCTAACATTTTTTCTATAGCCATACTATAGTTCAAATACTTCATAAACAGACTAAAAATTCAGGCTTCACCTGCAGGTGAACTTGCTCCTGTATTTTGGTACATTTGCCCAACAAAAATGGAGATGTGCGGAAATTCCCTGCTCTTTGATTCTCAGTACTGGACTCCTTATAATTACTTGCTCTTGTAATCACAAATGATCCAATCTTGCCTGAATCTCCATCGACCCAGACACTCTTGGGAGTGTGACACTTAAGCGGTGTTAAAGCAGAGCAATCAGCGGCACCGCCCCGACCTGGAGCGGCGGCTTGCCCCCACATCCTCCACCGGGACGCCGCTGTTTACCTCCCTAGGAGGCTGGAAATTAATTGGCTCCTTGAGCTGTTGTACATTCCCCTGCAGTCGGTGCGACGGCCTCACCTCATTGCCCCGTCACTTTAAGTCGAAGTGTATTAATGGGCTGTGTGGCCCATTGATTCCTAATTTCTCTCGACATCGACATCGGAGATAAATATTGCGTGGCACGCTCGTCTTTGGGCTTATTGTAATCAGCATTGTTATTGATCGCCTGAGAAGCAATCTATTTTAAACACACTTCCAGCCAGGCGGGGGTGTTGCCTGCAGCCCTGTCACAGCACATTGTGTCCTGGATCGGGGAATTCAGCCCAACAGCGAAGAGGAAGTGATCCAACTTGGTGGATAAAAGAGAGAACCATGCAAACAGACTGACAGATAGATATATTGCACATATGCCCTGGGAAAATGTCTTGCTCTTCAGCGCTGGTGGTCTCTTGGATGTCCCTGTCATGTCGTGTGTGTGCGTGTGTATGTGTGTGTGTCACTCCCAGCAAGGCCGGAGGATGATGGATGAGGGCTCAGCTAGCGGTGAGTCAGACGTCGGCGCTATCGATTTATCCTCACATTCATCTGCGAGGAAAGGGGAGGCAGAGAGGGGCGGCGACCGAGTTCAGAATCGGCTTGGCTCGAGCGCCTCGACACAACAACAACAACACACGCATACACGTATTTACAGTTCCCCCAACACACACACACAGGAACACCTAAATGTTTCAAATGTCCGTTGATTCTCTGGCGCCAGCCGAGGCGTGGGCCTTGGTGTAAATTTTTCATTGTCTGCCTCGCTTCTCACCAAGGTGTTTTCATTGATCTACCAGCAAAGTGGCGTCCACTTGTTTAACATCCAGCTTAATACACTCCAATTGGCCTGGCCTTGCCTGCTTTGTTCGCCTCCCGGAGCAGCAGACACCGGAGTATATCATCATCTCAGAGAAACATCTCTGACGGGCGTTTTTGTTCTTCAGCGGCAGAACCTTGAGCTGAATACAGGATCAGTTCCATGGAAGCGAATAGATTGGTCTGTCATAACACCATCAAATCTATTTAGCACATACAAAGACTGCTAGACAAAGATTTCTTTCTTTCTTCTGAAGGTTTTGCTGGTTTTATCTTTCATACATGTGTCTCTCATCCATAGGTTAGGCATCCTAGCGGTAGATTCGGCGCTCTGCATGTCCAGGGTTCCATTCCTGACGAAAGCAGTATGACTCACTCCGCCAAAGTTAAAATCATGACAACCATAAGTAAGTCCACAGAAATGGTACAGTCCGTTCAAACTGTTCAGTTTCCAGGCATATAACCAAATGTAAAACAGATTCCAGAAATGTTCAAGAGACTTTGGGAAGGAAAATCAAGATCCCTTATGTTCTCCAGTTTAAGTCATCCAGCTTTTGATTCGATGTGAAGTCAAAGACGTTAGAAGATGGTTTGGGGAATTCAGTCTAAAACAACAGATCCCCATGTATTTTGACACTAATGCATTATTGTGAGCTTATTGCTAATTTTCTGCATAAATAGTCAAAAACATTGTGCTTAAGTGATGCTAACTTCCACCTGCAGGTGGCAGTGTTTCTTATTTCTACTCCACTGCTGCTTCAGCCTTAAAATAAGTTACATTTATCTTCATGCAAACGTACGAATATTGTAAAATTCCTTGCAAATGGTACAAGGATCCCAAATACACAACAATAACTTTCTGGAACAGCTTTATCAAAACTCTGCCTTTTACCAGTAGTCACCAGTAAACTAGGTTATCTGACTCACCAGTGTTGGAAAACATACAAAAAAAAAAACAAAACAAAAAAAAACATGACATTCATGTCCATTACAAGTGCATGTAAGCTTCCTATCACTACTGTAGCTTGTAGGGAAACTCCACAGTCTCTGTACTGTAATTTAATCTAAATGTATATTGGTCACTGTGCAGACTATTGCTTTCACAGTGATTTACAAGTGAACAGCAGAAGCATTATAGCTTCAGCACAGTAAGAAAGGCCGCTGTAAGCATTAAAAGCTAAATCTATTTAAAGGAAACAATGTGAGTGGAACAAGAGTAGAAGTGCACAGTCAGAGCAATGAGAGTTCAGGCAGGAAACGCTCTTGTCAGAGACGAGTCTTTGGAAGGTTTTTAATGCACCGAGGAGGAGAATATGTTCTAATGCTGTAAATCAGCTTTGTTTGGAGTCAAACTGAGTGGTCACCTGTGATGTGAGGGTTGAACATGTCACTGTAATTCAAAACCATTATGGCATACAGTAGTAAGGCAATTCATTTGGAAGTGCGGACCAAATTAAAAGTATCGGTGTGGGGCCGAAAAGCATATTTCAAAGGTCGTGATGTGATCATGTGCAGAAGAAGTACAAACATCTAAGTCTCCCAAAACATTTAGAAAAGTTCAGCTCAATGTGCTTTTTGGTGTTTTGAAACTATGATGATATAAACAGAATTGTTCCTTCTGTCAAACATTTGTGAACCTGAATAAAGAAACAAACATACATAACGGTGGTGTTTAATGTAGCATTTTTATGAACCGCAAAGACAATTTTGAGTTTAAAGTTGTTACATGATGGTAGAAGTCCACCTTTTTACAGCTTAAAGATGGTAAGAATCAGACTGCAAATAAACTTTTGACTAAATCTAACATTTACAAATGTGAACTTTTTGACAATGAGGGACCCCAACACAAAATCCTGTGGTACTCCATACTTAATAACTCTGTTGTAGCAGGATTAAGCATAACATGTAGATATCTAAATGGACCTGTTGCACCAATAATGACATGTTAGTGGCTCTGATAGAGGATGCTCCACTCAACTGCAACAAATTAAGCCAATAATTTAGAATTAGATAAATCTAAGTTAAAATTGTTTTCAATAAGCAAGATTATGTTTGCTTGTTGTGCAACAAATTTCCTGTCAGAACAAGAAAAAAAAGCTTTGAACACAGTGGAGGTCAGCACAGGGACATCTTTGAGAGCCACGTTTTGCAGAAGAGCAGCAAAGTTAATGAGCAACCAGAGCGAATGTCTCCAAACAGCACAGAGTCAATGATTCAGCCTCTCATAGCATGAAGGGCTAATCTACTAGCTTACAAAAAAAAGATTTTGCTTCTGTCCAGAATTTTTTAGACTTTTGTAAAAAATTGAAGTGGCAGTCAGAAAACCGGCCTGCAGAGAAACCAAAAGTTTTCAACTGATTCCATTTACAGTCAGGCAAGCTCTTCAGCACCTAAAATTCACTCCAGAAAACAACTCAAAGAAAGACTTCTGAATCTATAAAACAAATAACCACCGGGTCACCTTTTCTGGTGGATGCTCAATAGCTCAAAAGTGCTACATTTTGTAAATAAAAACTTTTTATTTACTTGAAAACACTTTTTAAGTGTTTTTCCAGACAATTTAAAGTCATGCAAGTTAATTTTGTGTCCTTTAATATCATCCAGATCCTCTGGGTTTACGGTTTTAGCAGTTTGAACAGAACCTTATTCCACACTGAAAAAACAACATTATATTGCTAAAACTACTGGGTCATTACCTTCACATGTAAACCAACTCTTTATCCGTCGGGTGAAAAATCATAAAATCTCTGGTTCATTTTGATGAATTTAAAAATAAAGCAGTTAAAAGTAAAAAATAAAAAATAAATAAATAAATAAAAAAAGCACAAAAACTTTAGTTTTGAATTAAAGAAAAAAATTGCTTTTCGGTTCAAAGCTCCAGTGTCATTTGATCTCTCTACTTATGTTTTGCTTTGTCCAATAAATACAAACGTAAGCTTAGAAAGTGAGCCACTGTGAGGTTTAGAATGAACGCTTAGCCTAGCATTGCTTCAGCCATGCAGAGGCTCTTCTTTTACTTTTACATTATTAAATATTCACTTAAAAGTATGGCTGGGGTTCATATCTTTATTTTTCACATTAAAAACCACAAAACCATCTGCATGAATGAGACATTTTCATTTAAGAAAATATGCATAATGGGTTGATGAGGATCTATCACAAAGTGTGGAGTTCCAGCAAATAGAGAAAAAAGGATGAATGTTTAGGATTTTTCATTGATAGACAATATGGACTCATGTCATGAAGACCACATGATTTTTAAATGTAAAACCAGCTTTTAAAGAGGTTTGGTGTAGGATATTCACCAGTTATCTGCCATAAAAAGAAGGGAAAGTTGGGGAGTTTACAGCGGTTTATTCAGGCGCCTAGTTCTCAAATCAAATAATGTTCTAAATGACTGAACCGACATTTATGGCAATAAAACTGACATCAGTTCAAACTGAGCTGCTTTTTGCTTCTAGCTACATTTGAAGCACAGAAATAATTAGACCAATTTGGCCACTATATTGCATGAAAGCTGCCTGTGTCAAGTAAAAAATGACAACAAAAATGCAATTAGCATCACAAAACAACATCAGTTCACAACAAAAGTTTGATCAACTCTAATTAATTTTCAGATGGATTCTAGATTCTTACAGCTGTCTCGTTTTCTGAGCAACAAGACACCTGTTCATTCTATTTATGCATATTAGAGTTGATTACTATATTCTATTGCCTACATTTGTTTCGTGTTGGAGGGGTTTAAATTGTCACCCTCCTTCATAGACCTATGCAGACCCAAAAACTGGATAACAATCTAGTTTTCCACACAGTCTTTCACCTCAGCAAGTTATTAAGGTCTTCCAAAGGACAAGGTAAAGCGACTTGCTCGCTTCCTTCTGTCTGGCGGGAAAGAAAAGACGAGTGGAAATGTTGAATTCCTCAGTTAAGTGGGAATGCAGGAGGATGAAACCAGGCGTGAAAAAGGCGTTAAGTAGCGTGGAGGAGCTACGGGGAGCAGCTCGCCTCGTCAGGAGGAAACCACGAGCACAGAGAGCAGAGGATGGAGGAACGGCCATACACTGATCTCAAGTCACACATTTATGGATGATACACAAACCTTTAAAAGGCCCTTTCTCTACTGTAGTATTTACACAGGGATAAAGATTTTGGTAAAACACAAGCCTGAAGTCCAATCTTATGGGTCCTCACCCATCAACACCCATAGGTCTTTTAAACCAACACAGTTCAGAGCCTGTTCCGGTTCCTCAACTGGTCTTTTGCTAGAACTGTGACGTTGATGACGCAATCTGGTGGAAACAGGCGATGTTTGAAGGCACCCAAACCAAATCAGTACAAGAACGAGAGTTCTTTGGGTGGCAACATGCTTTGGGAGTAACTTCAGTGTCTCCAAGTCTGACAGGTTATCTTCCCTCAGTGTCGCAACACAGTGGAACTGAATGAGAATGAAGAACTGAGATTCAATGCAGAACATGACTTCAGATCACCTTTACAGTCTATCAATGGGTTGGGTCCAGTTGGAACCTTCACCAAGTTGGTGTCGGTCAAAAGTGGAACACCACCGATCAGCAGTTCATTAACGATGGCAGACAGAAGTCCTTGTACTGTTTGGCACTCAGTGCCACATTGGCTGGTTGGTGTGGTCTGAAGAGGGTAATTGGAACTTTCCCAAAGTCATTGTCACATTCAAAGTCCATCACAACCACAGACGAAGCCGTGATGCTCCTAAGGTGTGGACTCGAGCTACATTGCAGGTTCTAGACTTTTCAGAATCGGCTGCTTTTTAGCTCACATGAAATGCTTTGATTCTTTTAAGAATGCAGTTGGATTATCCGTTAGATTAAGCCGACTAATCTGAAAGAAGACATCTGGAGAGCTAAAATGTAGAGATTGAGGTTCATAAAAAGTCAACTATGAGGTAAATTCCTTTACTTCTGTCGTTTGGATAAAGTCAGAACAGGATGGATTTTTGGAGAGTCTCTAAATCAGTACAGTATTACAGTACTGGTAGTCAACGTTGTAAGACATAATTTGTATGTTCTTAACATATTTCACATATTTAGGTCTATGTCTAGCAGATTTCTTGGGGTTTCATGAAAAATTCTCCAGTTGGAGAAAACACAGTCTGCAAAAACTTTATACTGGGGGACAAAGACAGAAGAAAGAGACGTTGAGCTGAGTTTGAAGGGAACCAAAAGGTGAGGCGTCTGTTTCCAGAGGGAATGATAAGTGGTTGGCCCTGAAAGCAGGCACCATGGCGCCAGAGGACCTCCGAACAGCTCAACGGGCAGCGACAATGTGAGCAGAGTGGAGCCGGGAACTGGGACGGCCGCGATAAGGCGAGCGCACAATGGGCTGGGTGCAGGTGGCGCAGCTGGTGCAGGTGGCCGTCCATCATGCACCGCATGCTGCGCCGCAGATAGAAGGCAGGGCATTCCCAGCGCGCTGGCAGCCTCCAGAGCATGGCGCCTGCTTTGTCTGCTGCCTGTGTGAAGCAGGCAGGCCTCCTCCATCACACCACAGCCCAACAAATTCCGCTTTTATTCCCATTATCGGCGCTGAACGCCGAGGAGAAGCTGCGTCAGGATTATCACCTGAAGACAAAATGAGCTCTGGATGGCTACGGCAAGCGGCTTGGGTAGTTAATGAAGGCAGCAGGCGGATGTGACATAATGTGACAGGTATAACGGCGGTGCGGCAGCCGGGTGAAGGCCCATTTACTCCGCGCTCAGCCGATCCGCCGCCACGGAGCGGGAAAACCACCGCCTATCCATCAACCCCACCCCAACACGTTTCTGTGTGCCGGTGTGGGAATCCTCCCGCTGGCGGGAGTGGATTTTTAAAACAATGTCGGAACTTCTCAGCGCTCGACATCTCCCCTGTCTCCGCTCTTAATTAGGCCTCTCCTCAAGAAAAAAAAAATCCCAGCGCCTTGTCTCCATGATCTCAGCTCCTTCCAAAATGTCACAGGCTGCGATGAAAGACCACCGCTGGCACATTTACATGAGTAAATGTCAATAATTTCTGCTGCTGCTGCACAGAATTAGAGAAACTGGCACAACTTCTTTGATTAGCGCCATAAAAATCTGCTCTTTTAAAGGTAATTACAGGAAACAACAGCCTCTTGGTTGGGATTAATTAAGAAGGCTTAATTAAAGCCAGGGTGACAATCTGAGCATCAATTAGCAGCGCTGCACGTACATCAGTACGTACAGTAATAACAGTCTCAGGCTCAGACAGGTGACAACAATGAGGACACCTGGTTCTGAACACTGTCATTAGCCTGCTGCTTCCCGCCTCGCTGCAGCCTCCAGCGTACCAGCTGACGATTAGCACAGCTAGAGACGGAGAATCGTCCTGGTCCAACCCGCTGCAGGAAACCGCTGAGGGCCCAGAGCAGGACAGCAGAGCATCACACTGCCACCACCGTGCTCATCTGTACTTTACTGTTTTTCTGAAATCCAGGTGCATTTTGTACTTGGCCTGTCACAATAACAAATTCTGCTGGTCAATAAATTGTCCCAAAAGTTTATTCTGGGACAAATACAACAATGTTGTCTCAATATTCCTCAATATTGTTGCATTGAGACAATTTTCCAGTAATGCGTTGGTAATGGCATAATAACGTAAGAACACATGATCAAAGATCAATAAGCTTTAAATTCTAAAGAACATTTGACACTGGAGCCGGAAGACATTTAAATAACAAAAATGAATAAATAAAACAACAGAAACAACAATTTAAATGAATTATGAGGTGTCTGGGAACAAAATAATTGTCCTTCAAAAAAAAAAAAAAAAAAAAAAAAAACAGGCTGGTTGAGACAAAAACACCACAATGGAGACTTCTGTCATGTGGCAGGAAGAAGCTGGAACCAAACTTACAACCTTCCAATCACAAGATGACTATTCTTCCCACAGAGCTGCAGTCAGCCAATCAAATCACAATCTGATTTTAACATGAGTTCTTCTGACTCTCACTTCCTCTCAGTCAACCCAGTGACCCGGTCATTGGGTCAAGGTCAGAACGTGTCAACATCAAACTGTTGTGGATGTAAAACTGTTCAAAAATATCTTCCTTTCCCTGGAACTAACGGATGTACAGTGTAGTCTTCCCTCCCATCTCTCCCCATAAACAGCGATTATTAATAAAAATAAAAAAAGAACAGCGTGGAAATGAGTCCTGATTGTCTGACACGTGACGCTGCTGAAGGTCCGACTCTGGGAGGCCATGCTTATTAGAGCAGAAATGGATTTGTGGAGCTCAAGTCCATCATGTTCCTAATCGGCTGTTTGGAAAACTTGACTGAGTAAATCGGATTTGTTTGTGTTTGTGAATCCACAGAAACGCCATGAGTACAACTGATGAGGAGCGAGGGGAGCGATCCAATCAGGCCTTTATATCCACTGGATCAGGCAGTCGCCCCGTCAACCCCCACCCTCACCCCCCCACTGATCCTCACAGATAATTAGAACGACCCCAGAGGATTATCTCCCTTCCTTTAACTCACCACACACACACACTTTTTCTGCAGTGTCAGCAGAGACGTGAAATTCTCCAGAGGTTCCACTTAAAACCACTCTAGCTGCTTTTGTTTCGCGGGTCGTCATGGAAACCGGCTTTTTCGGGGCAGCTTTTGGTCATCCGGCGTGACGCTGCGAGTTTGTATTATTAATAACACAGAAACATGGTCAGCCTGCTGACAGCTATAAATTCATAATAACTGTTTAATGTGTTTTAGAGGGAAAATAAAAGGAAGCATCAATCATCGATGAAAATCTTTTTCATCTGCTTCATATCTGACATGGATCAAACCCAGTGGTTCAACATTTGTCAGGACAATATTCATCAAATAATAATTAGAGCTGATTTGCGATCCTTAAAAGTTGATATTCGATCATTCTGGAACACAAAAAGAATTTCAAACTAAGTATATTCAATGGCTGCGCAACAAATACTGAACGAAAAATAGTTCATTTCATGATGATGAGGATGTTTTTTTGCTGTTGTCGTGGGATGAAGATTGCTCTGATGTGTCGGAAATATCGGCTCAGACTGACCAGGACCTCCGGAATCACATCAAATAAACTCAGCATTCCATGAAAAGAAGCTTATACCAAATGTGAAGCTCGGAAGAGGACAAGTCATGATACAGGGAGTCCTGATTTACTCCTTGGTAACTTTTTTTGAAGAGGAAAAAAAAGTCAGTCAGTAAAATCACCTTATGTTCTAGAAATACATGAAAAAACACTAAACAAAGAGCCAGATATCAACTGGGTTATGATTTTTACATGTGACTGTAGTAAGAAATATCAATCAGTTTAAAAAACAAATGTCCCATGAACTCACGATCAGCCAACAGAATTAGGCAAAATTAAGGAAAATTCTGTCAAAAATAATATTTGATACAATAATTCATGCTGTGTTGAGAATCAGCATCAGAACAAAAGACAAAGATCTGCTGAAGTCAAAACCCACAGAAACACGAGCCGGGCTGAACAGCCGCTCACTCTGAAAGCAACATGAAGCCAGACTGCAGCTTCACAATGAGATTCATTCCTGAATGTTTTGGAATTATGATCACAAAGTCCTGAGGCCTCATGCATAAAAAAGTGCACAGTTTTCACACTAAAACTTGGTGTACAGAAAAATTTAGAAAAGTGCGGTGCACCAAAAAAATCGGATGTATATGTACATCCGATTCACATCCGAACTTTACATAAAAAGAAGTTTTCACATCCTTTTATTTTTATTTTCTTTATTTTGTGTTTGTTTTAGCTCATTATTTGAGGATAAATGATGTTCAGTTTTTATGTTTAAACAATAAACTATTAAAATCATGAAAAACATCAGGTTTGATGCTTCTTGGTCTAAATAACACTGAATGTATTCAGACTTCAGTGAATTTAGGTGAGTTTTGACACTTTGTAGTTCGATATTGTCCACAGAAAAAGTTTGCGTGGCTGCCGCACATTTTCACACCAGGGAAAAGTGTGAGTACATTTACGCAAACTTTGACATAAAGTAAATTTTTATACATGCCGACTTGTGCATAAAATATGGCGCAGCACATTTTTTGTGCGCACACACGCTTTATGCATGAGGCCCCTTATCTCAATCTCAAATAAAAAATAAAAAAAATAAAAATAATAATAGTAATCTTCTTTTTCATCATTGTTGGCATTTTGGACAGAACTTTAGGTAAAAACTGCAAAAACTCTCTTCATTCGCAGATCTATAGATCTATGAGACATCAGGATGATAAATGTGAGCGTTCTTCCTCCCAATGGTTTGATCCAAAGGACAGACGTCATCCTCCTGGAGGAGGAGGAAGAGGAGGAGAGAGGAGGAAGAGTGAAGGCCTGTTTAATGAGAGCAGGTGAGATTAGTGTTTGCTCAGCACCGAAACCCGGCGCTGCAGGGAAGTGAGCGACACCGAGGTCTTCCTCTGAGTTCCGCCAGATCAGGGCGGGAAACACCACGGGATGCAAATCTCAGCACACACACACACACACACACACACACGCACACACACACACACACGCACACACACACACACACACACACACACACACACACACACACACACTGATGTGCAGAATATTAACACACTCCCAGAGCCAGAGATCAGGAGGAAAATCTGAAATCTCTCCGTTCTCCTTACTAAGCAGCAGCAGGAGGTGAGACGGGATTCTGAGCTCAGCATCAGCAGAAACTCTGAGGTCAGAGTTGCCTTCATCATTAGCATCTGAAATCGGCAGCAGCTGGCTAACAGTGGCCTATTCAAAGCCCGTCCGCTTCCAGCTTAGAGCCAGTTGGAGTCCTGGTTCTGGTTCAGAACCGGCCGTCTAGACCTGATCTGTTTTCATCCAACGGAGCGCTGAGTCTCCTGCATTGTGTCACATGTGTCAGAACAGTCTAGTCAAAGTCCAAGAGAATCTGTGGCAAGACTTTTGAAGTGAGCTTGATTTATCTGGCATAAAATTATGAGCAGAAATGATGTGTGATGAATCCCATAATATCTGCAGCTGAAACTACAACAGGAGGCTCTGCAGAGAATCTGTCATGCCACACTTTTCAGATTTCATTATGCCTTAGCTTTTTCCAAAAGTGAAAAAAATTGAAAAATTTGACATTTTTTCCACTTCAGATTTACAACAGCCTCTATAGTTTTAAGGTGACAAAAGAAAGATTTATGAATATTTCTACAAATTTAGAAACAATAAGAGACAAAAAAAAAGAAACAAATAGTCAACAACCAGAAAGACGGGAAAGGAGGGCAAGGAAGGAGAGATCCGGGATAAAGAATAAAGCAGCTACATCTAGAGCGAGCTTTGTGTTAGGTGTGTGTGCGTGCGTGTGTGCGTGTGTGTGTGTGTGTGTGTGTGTGTCAGTGGGAGTGAACCGCCCTGAGTGTGGCTCTAGATTAATGGCGGCCATTATCTCAATGCCCAAAACACTCAGTGATGAAGAGTCAGTGCCTGGCGACAGGCCTTGGCCAATCAATTTGTGGCTCTGCAGTCACCTGCCCGGGTCACAGCCCACATACGGCTGCTGTTAAACAGGCGGGAGGGGGGAGATGAGAGGGGTGCAGGGTTGCCATGACACTATAGCAGAAAGCAGAAAACAAATACATAGAATGTGTCACTAAATACAAACAGATCAGCAGAAATTCATCTTGAACTGCAGTATCACAATAAAAACCGTTTAAACCTAAAGAAAATTCCCCCAATTAAAAAATGTATGTTTTTATAAAATGACACTTTTTCACCAAATTATTTAAATCCATGACAGAATGGAGAATTTTTTTTTAGCTTCCTAAACTTTTACTTAGGGTTACCTAACCCTACCCTGCCCTATCCATAACCTACTGTTTTCCTGAGGAGAAAGACCATTTCTCTAAGTTGCTCCTCGAAATGTGAAAGGATAAATGAACAAATATATTTACTCACAGGACATTAAAAGAACTGCTTACAATTTAAATAAGCAGAAACATCCAGACGGAGATTTGAAACTTAGGGCCAAAATGGTTAAGCTGGAAAGAGTTCCAGGAAATATTCAGGAAACTTTATTTTCTGGAAATGAATTTCAAGAATAGCTACTTTTTTTCTTTTGCTATCTGACTCTTAATGGCCTTTATGTCTGGCAGTCATTATGGTGAATTAAGTCCGCAAAACGATATTTAGAGAGACCTGGCGAAGGTTGGAGTTCTGCTCATGATCAAAACGAAGCAACTAAAACATTTTAAGTGTTGTGTTTCTTTGGCTCTCTTATAATAATAATTCGTTTCCTGCTGCATGTACAAGCGAACAGAGAAAACACACAACCTCCGTTGCTCCTCCGTCTCTGCCGCAACCTTTTCAAAGCTAACAGAAGAGCAAAGCAAATTATTCTCCCCTTAGCCAGAAAATTGTGCGTCTTGTGAAGAATGCTCTCGCTGCTGGAGAGAGGTTCCCCATCATTACCTTGAGAGCGCAGAGATCATTCAGAGAAGAAGCCGCCAGTTATTTATTCGGCTCGCATGCACACACACACACACACACACACACACACACACACACACACACACACACACACACACACACACACACACACACACACACACACACACACACACACACGCAACCACACATACACTGATGAAAAATGCTCAGGGATGCACCACGGAGAAAGGGTGTCCTTTTCTCGGTTTGAAAAAAATATCCCGGAGCGAAGTGATGAGGAACCTGTGAGGAGGATCCGGCAGACAAATGGAGGCGACCCGACTTCCTGCTGGGAACATTTCAACTAGCAGCCATCTTGTTAAACGGACTTCCTGCTGCAGCAGGGGACGAGAAACCTTCCTTCTTCACTCTGGAAATATGGGACGAAATTCTCTAAGCCGTTTTTTATCTGCTGCTCTCCGACTCTGCCATTGTTTTACTCCGACAAAGCAAAGTGTGTGGAATTAAAATAGGGGTTCAGTGGTGAGGCTGTGAGCAGTCATCATCTTACCTGTAGTAGGTTCTGACTGCACTGATCAGAACATCCAATCACACCAAGTAGAAAAGTCATGTGACCCAAACTTTAATCTCTGTTTGATGCTAAATATGATTAATACTTGTAAAAATAATCCTTCAGCAGAAATGACTAGGAAACAATATTGTCATGGAAACAGGATTCCTAAACCATGTTGACATTTTTCAAGATTAGAGGGTTTTATGGTGGAACGTTTTCTCAGTCTTATTTTCAGTTTCATTCTCTCATTATATTGAGATTAAAAAAACTGTTTTATCATTTAACAACTTTAATTATCTCAAGATAAAAAAATCCTACTTTTTAAAAATATAAAACCTGTTATTTATTCAATTTTGCTGCGATAAACAACTTTTAACAAATACCAGTTTAATATATTCTATTTAAAGCCTGTTTCATCTTGCTGCCATTAAAATTTTTGCATTATTTTTAATTTATCTTCATACACATGTAATTATTTTATTATCTCAAGATATGTAATCTTGTTCTGAGTTGATATTAACAGACTATCTGAGATTAATGGTCCGTTATGTCTTCTTTAATTTAAATCCTCTGATCATGTCACGATAAAAATCCTATTCTGCCTTAAAATATTTTATTATCTTCAGATATAACATCTTGTTTTTCCTAAATATCAACTTACAAACAATACAAATGGCCTATTTTAAATGTATTATTATCTTTTTTTTTTTTTTTTTTTTTTTTTCTTAAGGTTTTATCAGCTCTAGTGGCCTTTATTTGATAGTTAGTTGACAGGAAAGTGGGTAATGAGAGAAGGGGGAAGACATGCGGCAAAGGTTGCCAGGTCGGGAATCGAACCTGCAACAGCCACGTCGAGAACTGAGGCCTCCATATGTGGACTGTGCTTAACCCCTGCGCCACCACAGCACACCAAATGTATTATTATCTTAAAATAAAAATAAATAAAAACACTTATTTTGGTGTAATATTAGTTTAATTATGTCATAATACAGAGATTAAAATGCTCTTTTTGGGCTGATGGTGGTTCAGTTATGTTATTATCTTGAGATATGAATACTTATTTTGTCTTGACATCAGTTTAGTTATGTATATGTTTTAAACTGAAATCAGGTTCATTTTCATATCTTGATTTAAATCTCGCTTTATCTTTATTCTAGTCTAATTATCTCATTATCCAGAGAGCAAAAAACATAATTCAGCTTCATAACTTGAATTATTTCATTATATGGATTATATTTCTGTATTAAAACACAATCAAACTAGTTTGTTCATTCATAAAAATGCTCCAGATGGCGTAAAAATGATCCATAAGTGTTCAGTTCTGATCATTCTCAAGAGATATGACTGAAATATTAAAACATAGTCATAATATTAGACATAATCATGAGATCACAAACTAGCCATCTCTTGACAGTTTAATGAGGATTATTTTTCTAAAGCCTGGATTTCAGTAATAACACAATTTTTAATACCATATTTTTTCTTGTAAATAGATGAAACAAATTATGTTGGTGAAGCCAATCTCAGAATATTGTAGACTAATGCAATATATCAACATCTCATTATACCTATTAATGGACATCAGGAAGCCACGTCCAGCTGCAGGTCAACAGCGGCCTAAAAAGTCTAAAAATATATCAGTTTATCATTTTCAACCAGTTCAAGCGTGAATAGCAGCAGATTGCCTTCAATCACAATCAGCCTGTTTATTGAACCGCCTGGCTGAGTCGAGGCCAGACCTCTAACTCAGGTATCAATGTTTTCCTATCGAGTTAAAACCTCCAGAATCATCCATCATGGTGGGATAAAGGGTTAATCCCCCCAGTTCCCCCCCCCTGACCTCCTATTGCTGATAAATGACTGTTGGCTAAACGAAACAAGAATACAGCACTCTTAACGACCCAGGCTGATCAATCCCAACCGATCTGCTGATGAAGGAGGCCTATGAAACAGGCCACCCTCTAAATAATCTCTGTTAAGCCTTTTCAAGTATATTTACTGGTTTATATACCTGCAATGAAGTGACTTACAGTAGCTCTGTGTAGTTTGAGTTTTGGCTGTAGATTAGTGGTTTGAACCAGCATTTGACCAACCCTGGAGCGCCAGATGGTTTGGTGCTGGACGACCATCTGGGAACACAATCGCGGAAAATGTGAGGAAAAGGAAAGAGACTCTAAAAATACTTGGCAGGTGAAGAAATGAACCATCTGTCTGTCACTAACTTTGACCGAGCAGGCCAACAATCCCTACCAACGCGATCAGGAATCTCCCACATGCCAGATTCCACAACACCAACAACACATTTCATCACTACGGGTCCATCTTACGTTGTTACTTCTACAGTTTTCCATTAATCAGCCTAACAAGTCAATAACATAATAACTGTTCACTACTGATCAGTAGGCAACTTAGGGTTATGTAAGCTGGAATTGAACATACAACCCTCGAATTAGAAGACGACTACCCTACACACTGAGCCACAGTCGCCCAGCGCGGAATAACAGCTCATAACCTACTGAATTTACATCCAGAAGTTACCCAGAACCAAGCAGTCTGGCAACACTGGTGTAATTAGCAAACAAAACCCAAATGTTCTTTGGAGAAGCAAAAGCACACAAGACAGAGACAGCAGATTTTGTTTGTTCTGGAGCCGATAGGCGCTTAACTTGAACATTTGTTGCAGTCATTAAGTCTCTGAGAGCAATGAGACGAGCTCGGAGGAAAGAGTTTAAGTCAGCAAGGCATGTCTATTGCTTCACATCACTGACAGGAGGTCTGTGGAAGGGCTTCAGCAAAATAATGAGGATGAAGAGGAAAATATGGAATGAAGAGAACCTGCATTATAACTGAAGAAGGTAAGAAAAGGTTTGAAACTTGAGGCAAAGCAGACCTTTTATATTAGGAACATTTAAAACTCTAAAGAATGGATGATGAACTTTAAAAAGAGAAATATCAAAGTCTGTTTTCAGTCAGTCTGGAGTTGGAAACCCACTACATGTTCCCATCAATCACATTCTACTCGTTTACATAAAATCAACACAGGTCCATGTAATCCATCTGCAGCAGTGCAGGAGAGCATTGCTACAACCCGACGCCGTCTGCTTACCTTTGCGATCTGGACGCACCAGTTGAGCAGCAGCTGCGATCCGATGTTGTCCTTGTGCTCGTGGACGTAGTCCAGGAGACAGCCGTGGGGCATGAGCTGGGTGACCAGCTGGATGGTGGGGCTCAGGCACACACCGAGGAGGCGCACCAGGTGGGGGTGCTCCATGCTGGCCATGATCAGGGCCTCCTGGGTGAGAGGGGGGCGAGGACACAGAGAGGGACTAAGTGGACAGCAGTGGACCCTTTATGTACTTCAGGATGGGATGCACTGGACTAAACATGACTGGGTCAAACTGGAATCTACATAACTAAACAGAACACATCACAACTGCTTGGACTCAATATTTGGACGGTTGTATAACACCAAATACTTTTAGAGTTGGAGGCAAAACTCCAGGCTTGTGGGATTGTGAATAGCATATGTCCAGATCACTCTCACAGTGACTTCTTCAAAGCTCATCAAGCACAGTAAAACTAATATTGAACAGGCACAGTTGAAACACCAAAAACGTCCATCACGCATGCTTGTTGCATGTGATCACAAACTCTTGTTCTGTCTCATCTCCTTCACTCTTGTTTCATGTCTTGTGCAAATGCGTTTTCCCACCCAGACCCCCCTCCACCCCTCTTCTTCCTCCCCTCCCTCCCCCCCTTTCAGCAGCAGATGGACGTAGAGGTTTGAACAGTTGGGGCTCAGTGTTGGGTAATTGTTATTGCGGAGCTGCAAAGCAGAAGGACGCGTGGCGGTGATGAAGTGTTATGATTGCGAGGACGGGTACTTGTGGCAGAAGCTGCGATTGCAGTGGTCGGTGGAAAGCACTCTGTTCGGTCGTTCTCATCTCCCTTCGCCTCTCTGACTCTCCTGCTTAGATTCAAGCATGGAGGCGCAGTCCCTCAGCAGCTCTCTGCTACGCTCAAGGACTCACACTAGCTTTCTTTGCATATGGCAAGTGGTCAAGGAGAGGTGTATGCGGGCTTGGCCCTCAGGACAACGGACACATACACGAGGTCCCTCTGAAAATTTATATTCAGAAAATTAATGTTAGAAGGAGAGTGGAGTAGATTAAAACTAAGCAGGAGAAGGAGGCACAGGCTGTATAAAGAAGTTTATGGCAACATTAGAGTCTTCCTGTTCAAAGTAGTGTCATGACATCCACGGCTGATGACTCTACGCTTTATGCCGATGACCCATGCTTTAAGTTGACTCCACACTTTACACTGACAACTACAATCTATATGCCAATGACTACAGTCTTTAAGCCGACACCTATATGTTTTACGCCAAAAACCACATACTATATGCTGAGGACATGATTTAAAACAACAACTACATGCTTTACACCGACAACAGGTGACATTTTACGGAGATAATTTTACACTTTACACTGAAAACTTCGCACTTTACACCGATGACTACATCAGTGTAGTCATCAGTACTTTATACCAATGACTCAAATCTTTAAGCGGACTACTCCATACTTTATGCAGACATCTACATGATTTACGAAGATGACTACACTCTTTATGGCGACGACTACATGCTTTACACCAACGACTCCATGCCTTATGCAGATGGCTACACGCTCTATGATGATGATTACAAGCTTTATGCTGACAACTAAAACGCTTTACACTAACGATTCCACTCTGTGAGTCAGGCATCAGCTCAACAGAGGAAGATAAAAGGGAATCTGAAGGCTTTAATTCTTTCGTTGACATCCCAAGAGGCCCTGGAGTCATAAACTATGTCCGGCTAAACCTTCTGTACGCTCCGGGCAAACGTTTGAGGACTCCTGCAAGTGTGTGTGACATTTTGTGACTGTGTGTGTTTTGGTTTCTCTCTCATCTCCCTGAGCGCTGACCTCCATTACTGCCAGCCGACCTGACTTTCACCGTCCTGCTCCCTTGCTTGCTTCCCCTCAAACGCGCACACACACACACAAATACATGCACTTTGGCCACATACGGTGAATGATAGACTTGCAGAGTTTTGCAAAACTGGTGCATGTTTCAGCAAGTGCATGCATGGGGCATTCTAAATGAACAGATTTCACATATCAAATAATCAGCTCTGATTCATATTTGCCAACACAAGCGAATCGCCCCACATTCTTCTCATCCAAACCCTGTGGAGGCTTCATTCTGTGAAGAATCTGCTCTTTGCATACACATGTGTGTGTGAGCGCGCGTTTTTGTGGATTTTCTGAGTGTGCCTTGGAGCCGGCACTCCAGTGGCCAGTTTCTCAGTGGCGAAGCGTGAGCCTGCCTTTAGATTGCTGTTTAACAAGCCAACAGACAGAGCATATTGGCTCTGGATGGACAGATCCGCCCCCACACCTTCACACACACACACACACACACACACACCCACCCCTTGGGAGAAGGAAACAGAGGAAGGAGGAAAGATGCTGGGATAAGAAAAACTGGGGGAAAAAAAGGTTAAATAGGAACAGTAAGAGAGAACACAGATACTGGGGCATCTATATATAGAAATACTGTTGAAAAGTTGATGTATTTCAATACTTAAGTTCAAAAGGTGAATAAATAAAGAGAAGTTGGCATCACAACTTGTTGCTGTTGTTCAGCCCAAGCTGTAATCCAATCAAAGCCCGGGGTCTCTGCTTCGTCTCTAAGGCGTCTCAGACAATTGCCATTTCATACAAAGAAGGCTACAGTGTTTCCTTCCACTGAACTTTTCACTCATTTTTTTTAATTTAGAGAAAAGGTGAATTTGGGTTTCAGTTAGCTACACCTTCATTCATGTCTGGAACCTGTTTTCTGATACTTTTTCCTTCCACTCAACTTTCCATTTAATATGCTTGGGTGGAGCAAAGTGGGAGCAGCCAGCTTCTTTAGCAATGGCCTTCTGTGGCTTACCCTCTGGACTAAATCTACATCATTTCTACTGTTTGAATTGATTTACTGAAATAAGTTAAGTCTGTAATTTAAAGCACTGTTTTTATTACCTTATTACAGACCTTTTTTTAAAAAAATATTACATTTATTTGGGAATATTTGCAACTGCATCTCGTCTTTTGTCAAAATTACATAAAATCCTCCAAACAGATGGCGAACGATGGCTGTCACGTAACAAATTCGCCACACTTTGCTTTCAGGAGGCTGGACACTCAGTGTGTTTTGTTAAGCTCCTAAATGTCACCAAGACAGCCTCTTAGTGAGACATTCAGGACGACTAATGGATCTATTATCTGGAAAAGGTGATGAGACTGAATCACAGCTGATGCAGCAGGCAAAAACAGCTGAACAGTGTCCTTTTGCTGCTTCCATGGGATTCATCAGCGGCTCTATAAACACTGGAGTTCAGGCAGGTTGTTGATCCGCAGCACAACGCCGAGGTAGGATGACAGTCGAGGTGCAAGTGTTTGACACACATCAACTCGGGAAGCGTACAACGCTGTTTCCAAACAAGTTCAAGCTCATCTGATTACCGTTGGAAACATCACAAGTAGAAAACATTTTAAACATTAGCTAATCTTCCCAAGAGTGGAAAACAAGCAAAGTCTCTGCAGGATTCAGTTAGCATGTTAGCTGTTCATGTTTTTAGATATGCATCTGTCCTTCAGTCAGACAAGACTAAAGAAGAGATGTTTAACAATCGTTCAGTTGAATTCAATGTAATTCAAAAATACTCTAATTATTTTTGAATTACCCTGACCCTATCCCGGTCCCAAAAAGCAAAAAAATCAACCACAGGCTCATGAATTGAAGTCTAGAAAAGGAACCAATCAGAGTGAGTTGCCTCCTGGTCCAAACTAGTTTATTAGCACTAAAATAATCAACATAGAATCACTGAGAAAGAGGAGAATCAAGGTGTCTCTGTGGTTCCGAATAACTTGAATGTGACTATCTGAGCGAAACAGCCTGAGAGGTCAAACCCAGCGTGACTGACAGAGAGAAGCTGACAGAAACTCCACTGCTTACTTCCTTCTTCCACTTCCCTCCATCGCTCTGGACTCCAATAAAGCCATATCTCATAAGCTAGGAGCTGTTTTTTTTTTAATAGAGTCTTGTTCAATGCTTGCTGGCTGTACGCCGCCGTGAGTTTCTCTTTATTACCAGCTCCGACTCAGACTCCGACTCATGAGAAGTTGCTGGCAGCTGAACCGAGACAACCCAGAGTCAGAAATACTCACGTCCATGAACTCCACGTTGGCCTTGGGACCCGTGGCCTCGCTCAGGATCTTTATGGCAACGGGGATCTTCACCGTCTCGCCCTCTGGGACCCAGATGCCCTGAAACAGACGAGCAGCAGCCATGAAGTCGCAGCCACTAGTCCTCAGGTACACACACCTGACACACACCACCATGACCCTGACATACACCATTATTCTGTACTGAAGATATTCACATTTTAATGTTGTTCAAATTCAGATCCATCATCACATTGTGTCAATGTTTTAAAAATCAGCTCACGTGATGAAACAAAACGCAGCTGGATGACCTCTGACCTTATAGACAGTTCCAAACGCTCCAGAGCCCAGGATCTTGACCCTCTTCAGCTCCGTCTCCTTCAGGATGCGCAGCTGAGCCTGGTTGGGGGCGGTGCCACTAGGGGTCAGGGGCTCCACCAGCTGGACAATATACACACACACGCACGCACACGCACACACACAACACACTCCTTACTTTAGCAATGAAGACAAACAGGCACAATTAGTTTCTGATCAGGTTCTATATTCTAGTAGAAACACCTCAGCTCAGCTCAGCCAATCACAGTTCTGCAGCTAACCTTACAGAAGCTGTCATTGGCCAGGTTTCCATTGATGGTCATGTGAATTTTGAGTAAACTTTTAAAATGTCGCAAAAGATAAAACTTGAGCAAGGAGTGTCTCAATCTAATTTGGAGCAAATGTAGAAGTTGACATGGAGACGGTTCTTCTCTCCAGGTCGCAATTTTTCTCTGCAGCTTAACTCCAAATTATTTTCAGATTTCTTTGACACTATAAAAAAGAAAATGCAGCTAAAACACTTTGGAGCAATGCTACTTGACACACTACTGGCTGGTGTTTGCAAAGCAGCCAATCGGTAAACACCATTCATTTTCCTTGGCTCTGATTGGCTGAAACCCCAAAGTCGAAGTCGTATTGTAGAAGACGTTAGCATCTACTAAGACAGTCTCCACTGTGTGTTTTGATGCATATTAATGTATATTTGGTGTTTGAACATTGAAAATATGCATCTAGAAGTGTGTTTCTGTCTGTTGAGTAGTGGTTGTGGTCCCTGTGAACACAGAGGGGGTCCTACAGCGGTAGGTGAATATGACTGTCTGGAACCAACAGTCATATTCAAATTCAAATCACCAGAGCAGAAAAATGCATTTTAAGACGAGACCTAACTTTTTTCCCCTCAGTGATTGGTTCTTGTAAAATGAACCGTTTTCAGCACATGAACTGAGTGAAGGTCGAGGCTGCTCTGCTCTATTAAACATAATGAATGAAAACCTGCCCTGCTCAGAGCAGCAGGCACGTTTTACACTTTGTCATTTCTTTATCCACACGCAGGTAGAGTTAAGGCTAAGAAAGAGCCAGAGTCACATTTTCTTCTTTCAAAGAGCAATTCCGCAGCATAAAGATGCAGAGTTCATTTCAGTTGATGAATTTGTCGCAACGGCCACTGTTGGGTACAATAGAGGATGGGTGTACCCTGCTTAGAGGGCGGATTTTCAGAATAAAAGATTTTAAAGTCACCTCGTGTCGTCTGCCAGCATCATGTAATGTCTGTGGAGCCCGGCAGCTGTGCTCACACCAAAACGTTCCGGTCGGGGTTTTAACAGGGTGCCTGCTCCGCCCCGCCCAACGCCCCGCGTAAGAGGAGCACAGAGCCGCCAGAGCGCGACACACCTGTTCACACGGCGGCCCGGGGAGTCAATGGCTCTGATCGATACGCGTCTTAATGAGCGATCAGCCTATCGAGTCCCTGCTGGGCCGTGCTCCATCAGCAGCATAATCACCAGCTGACCGCAGCCATCCAACATTCTAATGAGGCCATAGATCAGCCGCTCGGCTCGGCCCGACCACAGCGCACTCACCGGTCCAGACCCGTCAGCGCTACGGGCCGAGACGCAATGATACAGCGATTAATGGCCGCCACTACGGCCAAAATTCACTGGAGGCCCCAAAGCAGCATGTGGGACCTGTGAGACGAGTCACTGGAACATGATTCCATTCTGTTTTGCAGTGAACACTGTAAAAATGGAAGATTTTGATGTTCGTTACTACGGCAACCAAGCTACTGAGCTGAGGCATTACCTGGCTTCAGTTGTTCAACCTGACCACCTCCACTATAAACACTGGGTTCTTCTTCTCCTGTTTTCTTGTCAGCATGAATACTGTTTGGAGTCTGGAATTTACTGTAAAACTGGAACTTTCATTCAATTCAATTTAAGTTTGAAGTGGAGTAAAAATACAGTGAAATGCCCATAAAGTACATCATGAAGAAAATGCTGCATTTTAATAAATTGTTATATCTTGCATCTTCTGCAAAAGCTTGTTTTCTCTATATTTTTAATCCAAGCAACTGAATTTCGTCTTTAAGAGTTTTCTTTTTGCGTTTAGCAGCTTGGCACCTCAGTTCAGTTACATTTAATCCAAGTTTAATGTGAATTTACAATTAAATACAATTTAATTTTAATATTATCTTCAATGTTCATCAATAAAAAAAAATTTTCAAGTTAGATTCTATTTTGATATGAATTCAATGAAATCACAATTTAGCTTCAATTCTCAAAGTTTTCATTTTATTATCAGTTTTACTTAATCGAACTGAATGTTTTACCGGATTCAATTCAGTTGTCTAGAATTTTATTTTAAAAATTGATTCAAGTGATCAATTTCAATTTCAGATCAAGATCAAATCAATTCATTTCCCCTCCCAAACAAGCCAAGTAAAAAACAGAGCAGCAGATCAAATACAATTCATTTGATTCTGTTCTTTGACCCAGTTTCTGAACCAGACTTTGAAAAACGGAGACAAATAGACAAGTAGAGGATAAAAGAAATGGCAGTCATAAATATGAACCTGACAGCGTTTCCTAAAAATATCTGTAACAACACTGAACCCCAAACGGTCTCCCTAAAAGAGGCGGCTGGTTTTTTGGTGTCTAAATATGAAATGTTAAAATATGTTGGTTGGTGCGCCGTCTGGTCCAAAGGAAAACGTTGAAGGATATTAAGAAAGCAGAGGAGCTACGGCCGGACCAACTGGAGAAACTCTCACTGCTTGTTGATAAAAATATAAAAATATATTTAAATCTTTAAAATGTCAACGGTTGAACCAAAGTTCATTTTCATTGGAATGCAAACATAAGCAATATACAGTGCATTTCAATGCAGATTAGATATTATCTATGCATGCATATTGTATCAGCGGTAGTGTGTGTGCGTGTGTGTGTAGACTGGTTAATATAAAGAATTTATTAGGCTTATATGAATATAAGTTTTTACTAACCTAAATCTAATTCTAATCATGGTCATCTTCCATATTCATACAGACGAATGTTTATGCAGCTGAATGTTTGTTTAGCATTAATCTGTATGGAGGGAATAAGCAGCTAAAGGTTGCATAAAGTTGCAGTTTGATTTTACAAAGTTTACGATTTCGCCTTTTCAGACAAATATTCCCTCTGATTCTGGTTGCTGTTAGTCTGGAACTTGTTTGCTCTTACTCTTTTTACTTTCAGACAGCTATGATGTGCAACCGCGGCAACAAGCTGATCTTTTTTTTCATCAGGAGGCAGCCGATTAGCATCTCAGATGCTCCAATATGTGAACTTTGACCCCCAAATTCCAGAGGAGTTAGTGGAGGACCAAATTATATCACCAGGCAGAGATTTAAAGACCAAAGGAAGTGGATTAGTAGAGCTAGCTAGCTAGCAGTTGATGATGTCATCAGGACATTTTAGTGTGGAATATAATTTCTGCTGCCCAGATACTGAGGTGTTAGCATGTCATGATACTAATGAGACTGTAATACAGTCTTCAGTCAGAGGCCTCCTTAGAGTCGTTGCAATACTGACTACTGCTGGAGATCCTTTCTGCCTGCAGCATCACCATCCATTATGACATTTGTTTTCTCTTAGCTATTTGTTTAATTAGATGCAAGTTTTAATGTAACTTCATTATTATTTGCCAAATAACGCAAAGTTGACACTTTAAATGGACTTTTAATGCAACTTTTTTTTTTTTACCGAAAGACACTTCATGAAGACTCCATGTTCATAGCAGGTGTTATGTCATGTTTATTACAGTGTCATGTCACCCCTTCAAATAAAGTGTTACCTGTATTTCTTATATTCCTTGCATCATCATATGAGGCTGCTTCGGCAAAGCGAATGATCGTCATCTGTGTGTTTGTGTACATTTTTTGCACGGCTGCAATGAAAACAAGAGCAGCTGAAGGTGGAAAGTGATGGAGGGGCTCTGACAGGAAGAGATGAGACTGAGGGGGTTACGGGGGGGGGGGGCGGTAATAAGAGCAGATGGTGACAGGCTGTAGCTGTTATTGTTTCATTAGGACAAGGCTGGACTGGACTGAGAGGAGAGCTCTATTAAATACAATACAGACTCAAGGCCAGTAAAACTCTCTTGAGCTCGCTCTCGCCCGCGCTCTTGCCACGCCACTTTATTTACCAGCTAATAACGCACAGTGCCGCCGCCAAATGAGCTGCACTGGTGGCGCTGCGGACAGGACGCAGACGCTTCATTGGACAAATAAGCGCCGCGTTCGAGCCTCCAGCCAGAATACATTCCCAGAATTACCGAGCGCAGGAGAAGTAAACAGTGTCTTCAAACATCAAGTTGCTCTGAAAGCCCCTCGGGTGGACGCTCTAATGTTCACATTAGCCGCTCAGAAATGCTGCCGTTGTCATGCTTTGTAATTGAAACACACTGAAGTGAAGCAGCTTTGTCACGGAGAAACCTTTTAGCCAGCAGCTAAGAGCAGAGAATAATATTAGTTATGATCCGTTTGGAATAAAACTACTATTTAGGAAAATCATTCAAACACAGCTGTATTTACTAAAGCGATTATTAAATGATGTTCCAGTAATGATACTTTTAATAATCAGGCTAAAATGAATTAGACTTATATAACACTGTATTTGCTCATAGATGGAGATGCTAACAGAAATGCTCAAGAGCATAAAAATATTCAAATAACTCGGCTGAAAAGGAATTTTCATTTGTTTATCTGCAAGCTAGCTTTAGTACTAATGCACAGCAAACCCCAGCAGGAAGTTAGAAAAGTTGCTGAAAAGTTATGGGATTGTTTTTGAACCAGAAACGTCTAATATGTCACATTTATTCCCTTATATCCTGATTGATGACATATCGCATTTTATCTTTATGGCTTTACATATAGTAATAATGTAAATTTTAATATTGTATGTCACAAGGAAATTAATTCATAACAAAAAAGAAACAGTGTGATAAATGGCAGTTTCTGTTTGAAATGAAAGCTACAAATTGTAAAGATAACGGTAAATATAAAGCCAATTTGCATATTTTTTGCAACACAGCTGGGTGGAAGCAATGTAACTGTTCATCAAAACATCCAGACACTTTCTTTGTTTTATTTTAGTTTTGTTTTCACAAAAGCAAAACGTCTGTTGTTCAGCATGAGTCATGTCATCCAATCACAGCTACTATGCTCCGGTGGAGCGACGGCACCTCGCTGCACCTTTCAAGTGAACTCACTGAGTCACCCTCTTAACACACATTCGACATAATGCTGGCAGGATGTGTCTAAAGCCGAGCCGCACAAATTTTGTTGTCAATTCCATTTTGCTAAGCCTCCCGACTGAATCAAAATGACAGCAAAAAACAGCAAGAACATGAAAAAAAGGCAGATTCATACATTTGTTGTGCGTCATCGACTGTGTCACTCAGCTGGCATAAGTCTAATTGTGAGGTCTCGAGTTCATCTCCACATCTTGTTTTTTATATGCTGTATGTCAATAATTATACATGCAACACTGATGAGCATAACTCTGTATTCTATATATAAGCCGGCATATTTATAGGGGTTGTACAGATATGCTAAGTAATTTGTACCAATACATTTCAGATTTTGGTTTTTCAGATCAAGACTGTGGTATGGATGAGTAAAAGTCTCCACTGCACTGTGTAATGACTGAAGAACTAGAGTTGGGCATTTGTGTATAAATGAGCCAAAGGGCGGAGCAACAAGACAAAGAGAGAACTAGAAAGAAAGATACAATCAAAGTTATATTCTGTAGCTAACTAGTACAGTGAGCTAGTAGCTTCTGACTTGATTTTCTAGCTTTGACTAGTCTGCTTCTTCAGGGACAAATGTGGATCCTCATGACATAATATCCCCGCCGCCTCCCAACCCCATGAAAATGTAGACAACAAGGCCAAGAGAACTGAAGCTTTAGAAGTCTTCAACTTTCAGGGAAATGCCAGTAATCTTCTTGGTTTGTTTTGTTTGTCTTTAAGGTAAAATGTTCTCCCTCTGAGGAGGTTGGTAATAGCAATGGAGCGTGACAAAAGTTCAACATTTATCCCCTTTCTTGTGTCACGTCCCTAGCCTGCTTGTGCACTTTCAAATTTTCACACGGACAAACGTCGCTGGTTGTTTGGCTGGAAGAGGACAAGCAATCGTCGCTGCACTGAAGTTCCCTAGTAAATGAATGGAAAAGGAGAAACGTCATTTCCCATGTGTCGGGTCCTTAAGGCAGCGGGGTGACTGTGGCTCAGTGGGTAGCTGTCTTGCAATCGGAAGCTCGTCGGTTCAATGTCAGCTTCCTCCTGTCACACACCGATCTGCCCCAGGTTGGGGTGTGACAGGATCTCGTCATACAAGAAGACTGCTAACTTGTGAGAACTAGCCAGTTATGGTCGGCATGGCTTCGTCTGACGAAGTTGCAGTAGAAGTTGCCCCAACTACTCTTTAAGCATTTGCTTGGCAACATTTCGGGATCCCAGTAGTAATGATAAATACCAACAGAAGAACAGACCAGAAATAAACAACATGGAAGCACTGCAAGCTTTTTAGACACTAAAACAACTGATGATGTGAGCTACATCACGATCACAGCATCAATACCAACTGGGGCCATGCTTAGTTGAAAACCCTCTCCTGAGGTCTGAAGAGTTAAAAGAAATCAAAAGAAACAACATGCGTCTCTTGTCGTCTTGTGAGTTTTAGGTTTACACTCCAAACTTTAGCGACTGATCTGCATCTGGTTGGAAGTCTATTTACTATTTAGTAAGACTCCAGATGGAGGACACTGCCCAGCAAACAGCCGGTCAACAGGATCCTGTCCATTATCCCTAAACATTGGGAATTCATGTAAGCAGTGCTGGAGCTGTCCACATCCCCAGTCTGAACACAAAGCAGCTAAAGAGGAGGAGGAGGACCTTGAGGAAATAAGGAGAGGGCGATTCTGAGCGCATTAGTCCCGCTTCATTGTATGGGGGTCAAAGTTTAAAGCTCGCAGCGGCGAGGCGAGGCGGCTGTTTGCCGCGTTCTTTCCAGGGAGAAAAGCAATTTGTTTTCAGGAGGCCTTCCTTACAAAGACACAACAGGATGAGGCGTTTTCATGCGGGGCTCAGATTTCTCTCTATTCCGAGGTGAGAAACAGAAAAAAAGAGAGAGAACAAAAAAGGGAGGAGGGAAAAAAAAACAATAAAGAGAGGTTTTAGGAGTGTGTTTTGCAAGTCAACACTGAGACAGCCTTCGCACGTGTCCTTGATATGGAAATAATGGCTGAGTGCTCAGATCGCATTCTGACAGTGCACAACTGGAGGCACCTCTTCCCGGTCTGACACAAGAGGTGAGCTCTCTCTTTCAAACAGCTGCGGTAGACAAGGAGGGGAGGTGGTGAGGGGGAGTCCCTGAGCCTTCGCCGCACCAAAATCCCTCATCCAGACAAGCTTGATCTCCATTCGCCGGCACCGAGTCAGCTCTATTATCCGTCTGAATAGAGAGCCCACGTCCGCCGGCCGTGCCGAGCACCGAGCTTCGTCAGGCTGAAAGAAGAGCCGCGGGAAAGTCTGACACAGGCTGCGCTTCTTCACGACTCACTCGCCGAGAGTCCTTTCAGAAAGAAACCGCTTTAATTCCCACACATTTAGCCACATTATAGCTGCAAAACATCAGTGCTTTATTGAGAGCTTAATGTGATAGGCCAACACCAAGCAGTACGCAGACATGGGCTGGAAGGAAAATGATAAACGGTTTCAGAAATTGAAAAGTGTGGCATGATTTCATATATTACAGACATTTTTTACTTCCTAGAACAACTGCTGGCTGCAGCCACTGCTGCTGGGTGTTTGGGACACGTTCCTCAATTCTCTTTTTGTCACTTTCATATCAGACGACAGGAGGTCAAAATGAGGTTCTCACATTATTTTATTTATCCAAAACTGATAAGTTTTTCTAGCACACAGTATTTTGCATGTTGGCTAAAAAATGAAACTTTGCTTCATAAATAAGGATATTACACACTTTTTAAAATTTTTCATTCATAAGAACCTTTGGAAAACACGCAACATTTTACTTTCACTTCACAAAAATCCAGCTGAACACAGTGAGCAGTGGTGAGCACCGCTAACCGAGAAGCTTACTGAGCTAACCCTGATGAACTAATCATAAACATTAATTCTGCTAATGCTAAAGCACCGTGCCAACATAACAATTAGTCTAGTGGAAGCTAAAGCTAATGAGCTAATTTCAAGTTAACTGCTATCTGCCCATGAAAAACTACAAACCGTGCGTTCAAATTTAATTTTTACATAATTTTAGATGTTCTAGTTAAATTTGTGTCTTTTTCTCCACAACTGTCTATTTTTTAGTTTGTTCCTGTAAGTTTTAAATAAAGTTGTTTTAAAAGAAGGAGGGGACATGGAGCTGCTGCGTTGTCTTCGCCCACTTCATAATAAGAGCATGAATGTCTAACTACTTGAAGAATTTTTAACCAAATGACCAAAGCTTCAACACAGATGCTGAACTATATTCAACAGAAATGTTTACAAATCAACCAATTAATTTAGCGCTTTAGAATATAGCCGCAAACATAAGCTAGCTGTGCTAAACGGATCCCAAGTTAACAAAAATGCTAAAGCTCGAAGCAAAACAATTAGCTTTGCTATCAGTGCACAGCGCTCAACGCTGATGTTGAGATTTGTGTTTATAACGTGACAAAATGTGAAAAGGTTCTAGTGGAATGAAATCCTTTGCAGGTTTTATTCAATGAAAATGAGCAAAAAACCAGAACTTTCTGGACTTTTCCTCCTCCTGCTGAGACGAATGGAACAGATTATTACTTCGTTTTGCTGCAGGCTACAACTCTGAGAGGTCACTTTCAGGCACAACTCTCCTTCCTCCCTGTTCTCTTAATGCTCCTATTGGCGTGACCCATGAATAGAGACCGGACACATTAAGGATTTATATACTAATGTGTCTGAATGGATGCCGTCAAGATGATTAAACCTGGAGAACGACCCCGAGGCCGACCTACCTAGAGCTTTTAGGATTTGATTGGGCCTAATTGCTTTTACACCACAATTAGGCATCCTGGGAGGACAGCGGCGCAGCTGACGGTGCTTTGGAGATCTAAATCACTTTCAGGACGAGATGAAGGGAGAAAGATGCAAAAGGAGCAAAAGGAATCCCCGTCGGCCAGCACCTTCCCAGCTCCTCCTTCTCCGTGACAGTGCATTAGCAGATCCGCTTCCCCTCGAGGTCAAGCTGTTGTCGGAACACAGCCGAGCTGATTAAGATGGATGCGTACGGCCGGGATGAGGCAGGAAGTGCCCCGCGGTCGCCCTCCCGCGTCTCCGGCCTGACAGCTGTCTATAACGCTGCGCCTTCTACCTGTAAATTACACTAATGCAGACCGACAGGCAGCCTGCCCCGACTGGGCCGCAGCGATGACACTGATGACATAACTGCTGGGGCTCCACGCGACACAAGAGGAAGAAAGCCTCGCGAGCCACACACGCTAGCTCCACAATCCCTGGCACGACCATCTTTGGCTCTCTCCTGTGAATATAAAGTCCACTCCGCCCGCCTGAGGCTTCCAAGAAATGAACCCTCTTCAAGGCCAGATCGATGGGCAATGGCAGACATGCATAATTTAAAAAAAAAAAACAAAAAAAAAACTCCTACGCTCACACAGTTTGGATAAGCACCTGCTCAAGGTTGGACGTCTGAAGGTCTGCTTATGTTAACGGGAAAAAGGCCAGAAGGGCCCCCAATTAAAAAGAAACAAACATCCATCCTAAAAATAAAACTAAATGTTTAGATTTGGCCAAACAGCAGCTTGTTTTTGCCTTATTAAAACTTGGGAGTTTTAATAATGCATTGTTAGCTTTAGATTTTTCGCCTGCTTTTAGAGAACAAGGGGATGTGTTTAGGACCTGACATGTGACGTGGTTTTCCATTAGGATGCTGCTGGAATGCTAACGTTTCCCTTCCCAGGTTTCCAAATCAATCTGAAGCTAAAACTTTCCACCAGACTTTGAAACTCAGCAGAACAAAAGAGCTCAATTTCATTAATTTTCTTGTTGTTTTTGACATTTTAGTGGCAGATTCTGGCAAGTGTTTTTCCCATTTCCAACTCTATGTTCACTAATACGGATACATTGTCTTTTTATTGTGTTTCTGGTTTGGGATATAAATTTCATCCAGAGATCTCTTACAATGTCAGATATGCCCCAGTACAGTTGAAGCTAGCTAGTAACAAAACTTTAGCTTTATTTCCACACATGATGGGCAGTTATTTTGGGTGGAGAGCCAATCGCGTACATGAAAAATAGTGTGCCAAATAGCATTGAACGATTATATTTCAGCAATCTCCTTTGAGTATTACAGATATGCTCTACAAAAAAAAATCTTGAATCCACTGTAGCTCCAAAATATTGACAAGTTTTAACCCCTCCACAGGCTTGGAAAAGAAATGATGACAGAAAGAGAAGACGATGCAGCAGAGACAGACTCAGCTCTTACCTCTGTCTCTAGGAAGCGTCTCAAGGCTCTCTTCTTCTTGATGCTTTTGCGTCGAACGTAAACGGCCACGCTGAGCGCCAGGATGACGATGATGAACAGCCCACCAATGATACCAGCTGCTATCAGCGGCGTCCTGGAAAGAGAACAGTAAAAACTGTTGAAGCAGTCTGACATATTCAAATGAAGTTCAACTAGGGTCAACTTATTCTGCGGATAAAGACCCAAATCTAAATTTCTGTTTCTGTCAGTGCTGGTTGTTTGAGAAGCAGGAACAAGTCAGAGTCCAAAACATGTTTCTGCTCTTTGTTGTGCTAATTTCTGATGTAGAAATACTTCCTACTCTATTTAACTCTGCAAGCGAATCATTTAGAATTAGATTCTCGTGGAGATTCAAAGGGGGTTTTTTTTGTGCGTCTTGTTAGAAACTTGTTGAGAAATTGTTTTGTGCTGAAAAGCCAATTCCCCAAAGGCCTTAAAAACACGCCATTAATATTTAAAGTGAGTTTAATATTTTTCCTTTTAGTCTTTTAAGAATTCAAACAAAGATTAAAAAAAAAAGCAAATGGAGCACAAAGGGAAAGCTAAGGCAGCACAGCCCTATGGCAAGAATCCACCAGCTTGTAAACATTGTTTGCAGCAGCAAAAAGTCCTTCAGATCCGGTTGTGACGGTCGGGTTTGTTCCGCCTGCAGACGGATTCGGGTTCACAGGATCCTGGACCAAACGTACGCCTCCTTTGATTCTCAGCCTAAATCAAAAAGACTCCCTGAGTAGTTTGCTTTTTGACTGTAGTTTATCAGTTAATGTGCATTCAATCTGATGTTTCAGAGAAAAGAAACGTGTTTGAAAAGGACTTTTTAATCTTATGTTTTGGTTTTATTTTGTCCAGTTTTTGTCTACAAACGTCTTAAAACAAACAACTCCACAAGCTGTTCTATTAGTTTTTTTCAGTTTCTTTTAATCTTTGGTTGTGTATGGTAAAGTGTAGACAAGGTTATTTATTTTCAAGCCTCATAAAACCTTTGACTGAAACTTTTTTTTTTAATAATTACTGATATATCCTACAATAAACAACTGAGCTTCAAGATTCAGTTCTATCACTATGGTGAGAAGCTGGTAGATAAATCCTAAACATTTGATCAAAGTCATATAGTTTTAGGGCAATGGTACCAATTATTAATGAAGTGTAATTAATTAAACTTTTTATTTTGAACAAATAAAAAATATTAATTTAAAAATAGCAAACTGAACAAATTTTGATGACCATAATTGACCTAAAACAGGAAAAGTTTATTCTGATTTCACATCAAAGTTTGTGAAAAAAAATAAAAAATCCATACTGCAATAGAAGTTTGCATGCACTACATAGTGCATGCAAACTCCTGGTTTACATACGTTCCCTACAGAAAACTATATAAATTATTATTGCTTAACAGTAAATCAGACTAAATGTTTCCTGTTAAAATAAAGATGAACAGTTTTTGCCATTTGTCTTTGAGTCCAGACTTTATAAAAGTGAAAGAAAATCTTACATATTCTCACAATTTAAACTGTAAGACTCCTGAAAAACTCTTACGATTTGGCGACACACACTGAGGCCAAACAGAGGGCCACAGGTCACCAAAAGGTGTTTGATGCTGTGTGTTTCTTGTTCCTTCGTCCACAGAGGAGGTGCAGCTTTTATTACCCCGGCCTACCCCTCTTCACGACTTAATCAATACCAGGAAACGTTGAGAGTTAAAACTTAAACTTCAGTCATTTTTCTTTCCCTCAGCTGGAGAAACATTCTAATAATTCAGTAATCAAAAATACCTTTCCTTCTCAAAATGCTTTCCCACCATCCGAGGAAGAACCAGCTGTAGGGAAGAGTAAAAGGTTGGGTGCTAAAAGCTCTCTCTCATCCCTAATGACACCGCTAATGCGTTTGCCATTTATATAGCAACTGCACTTGTAGATACTGTTAAGCTACCATTAATTTCCACCCTTGTATTACTCTTTGTCCCGGCGATTCCCCTTCGCTTCCTCCTGTTTGCTCCACATTCACCCCTTTCCGATGCCAGAACTTTCCCTGCTTTGATACTTGAAGTTCAAAAGTCTATCAGCTGTAAAAGCCATTAGCAGCTAATGGAAGACCGGGGTCCTGCTTTGGTACGGCGGAGCAAGGTGCAGCCGCATGCGCCTCGTTGATTGTGACAGACTTAAGGAAGGTGGAGCCTGAAATTTAGAAAGAGGCTCTGAGTTTGGACAAAATTACACAGACGCAGCGATGTGCTGAATAGTAATGCTGAAGTTTGAGGGAATTGATTTGAAAGGAGAATTTTCCAAAACGCAAAATTGTCTGTAAAATCTAAGAGGGAAGAAACGGAAGAGTGGAAAGGGTTTCGGAGAGAAAACAACCTGAGCTGGCGTCAAGACGAATAACAGGTTGGGGCAGCGCTGGATGAGAGAACAGACTCCTTAAATTAGGAGGAAATGGTTTACAGCAGGAAGAGTGACACAGGGTCAGCGGATGAGACCGAGGGGATGATGGCGTTGGAGGAACTCAGAGAAAAGAGTTGCCATAAAATCAACCTCAGGAACAGTTCAACGGTCTGACTCCTGCTTTCTGTATTCATGACTGGCTCATGGCCTCCTGGAAGAGATTTACATATTTCAATCAATCTCACATAATGCCTTAAATTACTTCAGCTGTTACCGATTTATTTTTGACAATAGCAGTGTTTTCATTTGTGTCAATGTAGCAAAATGTAAAAGTTAGCAGGGCTAACTCTAAAGCACTAATCATGCACTACATCAGCATGGTATTTAGCAGAAGCTAATGCTAAAGCACTAACCACCATGTGTCAAGAGGAAAACATGAAGAGGTTCTCAGAACAATTAATACATTTTTGCATATATCTGTTTAATTAATTGTTCTGTATTCCTCATTTGTTTGTTTGTTGCCCACATATTAACAGAACTCCTGCGTCAACAATCTTCACCCATTTCAAAATAAAAGCATGCATGTAAACATTTAGCTATTTGAAAACATCTTAGCGGTCGACAACCTAAACTTCAACTCAGATGTCAAACTTTATTCTGAAAATATAGAAATAAGCCAAGTAAAATTAGCGCTGTAGATTTTATCTGGAAAAATTCACTTTGGGGAAGCTAGATGCGGCTAAGAGAACTCAAAGTTAGCAAAAATGCTAATGGGCTAAAGAAAAAACTCAATTTGCTTTGCTATAAGGTTAGCATTAGTGTTACTACAACAATACCACAAAGGTAATATGTTTTCTTTCGGTATGTAGCTCTAAAGAGCTACATACCGAAAGTTTAGTTAAAACTAAATGTCTTCGCTGTTGTCCATGATAGTGGTCACACAACTATCAGTTTCAACTTAATACTATATAATATTAACCCTTTACTGTCTCCTTTCAGGCTGTTTCTTAAATGGATTTATGGATACAGACATTTAAAGCCAACTTATGCAAAACTATGTTATATTAGGCAACCCGCATTTTTAAGAAGATCCATAAAAACTGTAAAGCAGAAGTCTGGAGGTGTTTTGGAAGAAGTTAATATTCCATCTTCATTGTATTGGATAATCCAAACTATCAGCATTATTACTACAACTGGAGAGGTGATCTATGTCAGTATACAGTATGTCTCTAGTTGGAGGTCATATTTCAAATTGTGAGAAATGATCAAATTTAGGAGACAACACTTGTGGAAGGACTGTTATTCAAAGAAAAGCTTGTTTTGAAAATGCAGAAAGACATCTACTTCCTAACTGGACCACAAGTTTGGTTCACACACACACACACACACACACACACACACACACACACACACACACACACACACACACACACACACACACACACACACACACACACACACACACACACACACAAAATTCTGGGTCACATCAGCCTCTTGTTAATGAGCATCTAGAGAAGCGGGTTTTAACAGGAACTTTAACAAGTTCTGGCAGAACCTGACGGTGGTCTCCCCCCCAGTCCCCGCTTCCCAAAATGCACCAGGAGACGGCTCACCTGTCCATCATTCCCACGCAGTCCTGGAGCCGCGGCCCGATGCACCTGCAGGGCAGAAAAACCAGAGAGAGTGTCTATTAAATCAGGGACAGGTTATGAGCAGACCTCATGTTGTCTTTCTTCCCCGTCAATCAGTCGTCTCCGTGTGGGGTGGGGGAGGCGCCTGGAAAATGGAAGCAGGGCTGACCACTTGTCAAGGTGTCAGGGAAGAGGTGTTTGGGCTGGAGGGCAATGCTTTTGTTTGGTGTGATGTTTGAAAGCTCGCGGTCACACAAGATTCAGTCAGCAAAGCAAAGCTACAGAACTAGAAGAAACAGAGGATGTCAATATCCTCCACAGCTACATGTACTTATGTAGAGAATTCAGAAATGAGGTGATATAATCCTCCTTTCCTGAAGAACAGGATTCAGGTTGAAAGATTCACAGTGTGAGGTTGTGTTGGAGGTGCAGACAGGTCAGTGTAGGTGGCATGGAGATTCATCTGTTCTGGTGTGATAGGGTTTACTGCAGCCTGCTGGCTGCCGCCGTTTTATTTAGCTCCTTTTACACCGTGCTTTATTAAACAACAATAATAAAACACAGAAACAATCGAGATTACACCCCACACAAAGCAAGAAAGTATTTTTAGTTTTTAATAAACACCAGAAGCTCTAAATCACTGTTTTATATTACTGAGTGACTACGCATGGCAACAGCAGATAAATCCACTCTCTCAGCTTTCCTCCTTCAAGTTCCCATAAATTCGGCTTCCAGTTCAAAGCTCACTGGAGACGTGAAGTCTTGTGTTTGCAGTGATTGGTTCTAAGTGTTTATGATGGCTGATTCTGATTGGCTTTTGGGTCAATCAGTGAATTTCATGTTCGTTTCCTGGTATTCAGGGATTTTATCTCAAAATGTCATACTTTTATAGACTCACATTTCCAGGCGTCAATTTATTTTAAAGTTAATTTAGAAATTGGGTTAAATACTAAAGTTTTGAAT
Source organism: Poecilia mexicana (assembly GCF_051168715.1). Classification (NCBI taxonomy): domain Eukaryota; kingdom Metazoa; phylum Chordata; class Actinopteri; order Cyprinodontiformes; family Poeciliidae; genus Poecilia; species Poecilia mexicana. Next base: position 32,786,758 of record NW_028263371.1, read on the forward strand.
GTGGAGCATAGGAAAATTAGAGACTTGATGAAGGCTGCAAGACATTAGGAAAACATGCAACATAGTTGCAGAATGTCGTGACAATACGGCTAGAGATAAATCTAAAAATGACAAAAGTGTTACTGTCTTTTCTGCTTTAGCTTCACAGCAAACATAGACCTGAGATCTTGAGTCAACTATCAAGCTGCAAAAAACTAAAATAATAATTTCCATTTCAAACAGAAGGCTTTATCGAAAGAGTTCCAATAAACAACTTAGCTTGGTCGTTACCTTCTAAGAAACCAGTAACATAACGATCATTTTGCGTAATAGTCTACACCCCTAATGGATGGTCCAGTGTGTGGATAGATGAATTTTATTGTTGTGTTTTGTGTTTAATCTCTGTTAGAGGGTGAATTCCTATTGGACAATCTCAGCTAGTTTAGTCTTTAACCTAAGGATAATGAAATACATTAAATATTATATGAACAGTGAAGCATCAAATCATATTCCAACGTCATTAGCCAGTTACAGAGTATAACAATATTTTCATACAGTGCTCTTAAATACTCCCATGTTATACACTATTATCATTTTTCTGCCAGGTACCTTACATTTGCTGTTCAAACCATTTGAAGCTTTAAGGCGTGTTTAATGAGTGTTGCCAGGCAACTCTGACTACAGGTTAAGTTTCAATATTTCACAAGATGAAAGCGCTTGTTGTTTGGACAAACCTCTGCAGTTAACTCCAGTGTTTTGAACTTGTGTACATTTCAGGAAATGACCTTAAAGATGGTATACCCAAAAAGGAATGGATATTAAGAAGAATCTAAAGTAAATACAAAGTCCGTATTGATCAACTAGCAGAAGGAAGGAAGGAAATCCTCCAAATGAATGCTAATGAAAATTGAACTGGCAAATAATCAGCCTTTAAAAAAAAGCTGTTTTAATTTTAAAAAGTGTGCAGTGTGCATGTTATTTCCTATCTGTCTCAGCAACCTCTGCTGCTGGAGGGTAGTTCAGATGAAAGGTGTTTCAGTGGAAAGTGATGAGAACAGCAGGTGAGCAGGAAGTGATTAGAGCACACTCGTCACTGCTCATTAAATCCCGATCCGTGTGTTGTGGCTTTTGAGCAGCAGGGTAGACACAGGAGAAGATTTCCTGAATTACTGTGTTAGAGCACACAAAACACAACAAATTGGCCAGAAAATGAGGAGAGCTGGTTCAGTCTGGAATTAAACTGGTGACAACTGAGGCTCTGTCAGAGCTGCCTAGTCATCAAATAAACAGCCTAGCAATTGGCTAATTAGCTACAATTCATGTTGAAGAAAGCACTCTTCCTTCATTAATTACATTTTCAAGAAGCTAAGAACAATCTTTTGATTTGATCAACATTTTGTATAGTTTTATATAAATGTACAAGTGAAAAAGAATGCTTTAAGTGAAAAACATTTTTTAAGTAAAAAAAAAAATTTCTTAATTGTATATTTATCCGTAATGGCAGCAGAAAATACAACCTACATTGTGACGTTATCGCTTCCCGTTTCAACATTCAAAATTAAGTGAATGGTGTTTTTTCCATATCAACTTTGGATCATTTCCTATTATGAAAACTCCAGCCTTTGTCTTGAGCTCATCATCTTTATGCCTTTGGTCTAATCAGACCTTGTTGAGAGGATCAAAGCCTTAAGCTAGCATGTTGCAGAATAAATGTGGCATATTTATGAAAACAAGTAAGATAACATTTTACCTTTGAGTGCAGCACCAAGCTAACATACCATAGCACTAAGCTAGCATATCATAGCACAAAGCTAGCATACCATAGCACTAAGCTAGCATATCATAGCACAAAGCTAGCATACCATAGCACTAAGTTAGCATATCATAGGGCCAAGCTACCATACTATAACGCCAAGCTACCATACCATAGCACCAAGCTAGGTCATCTAAGCTAACAAATTCTACAACACAAATGTTTCATATGGTCTTCATCCAGCTAAACTTTGACAAGGTCACCAAAGACGATATTGAATTAATGTCAGAACTTTGGCCAGTGAAAATGAACCTCTGCTGGGAAAGAAGTGGATTTTTTTTTTTCTATATCAACAAACGGCTTCAAATGGCAATTTCAAAATACCAAAGACAATATCCACACTGAATTGGGAATTTTTAACGTTGTTGGTATTCTAAAAAACAAAAGGATGTGTTGTGAGACATGGACATAGACTACTACAATGTTTCAGTGGCTCAGAAGACCATAAATGTGGCTTGACGTCACACACAAGACTTCCTTTTTAGTATTCTGGTGCAACCAGAAAATAGTTTGTCTTCTCTATAAGAAATGAGTCCTGCAGCAACAATAACACCTGATAATGAGCTAAATCTGACCAGTCTGAACCGAATGAATGCAGCTCATGTTCAATTGTCCCTTTGCTTTATTTATCTGCAGCCAGCCGTCTGCCAGTTCATATCTCCTCCTCCTCCTGCTGTTTGTCTGCAACCTGCCCCTTCACTAACAGTTGATCTGCTTTTGCTCCATTAAGGTCAACGGAGCAAAAGCACTTCCCTTTTGTAACGTCTTGAAAGGTTGGGGCAACATATTGAGAGTGACTAGCAGTTGAACAGATAAGAGAAACGGATAAACTTTCAGACATATGAAGCCAATCTTCACGCATCCTTCCCTCTCTTACCCCTGGGTGCAGTTGGTGTGGCAGGGATGACACTCGTTGTTGGCCTTGGCGTATTTGAAAATGAAGCTGTTGGCGCCCTGCAGTCCGTCGGGGCACTTCTCCACACAGTTGGGCCCGTCTTTGAAGTGAAGGCATTTTACACACTGGTCTGGGCCCTGGGAGTTTTGAAGAAGAAGAAACAGGGAGATGAGAAGATGAGTCACGACGAGGAGGAAGGAGGAGGTAGTGGACAAGGGGCGAATGAAGAGCAAAGAGGTGACGCATACAGTAACAGGATTAGTGGGCCAATCGAACAAAGAAAGGCAAGCTGAGAAAAACGATACATGAAGAGGTAACACCGAAAAAAAGAATAGAAAAAGGGAAATAGAATGAGAAATGAGCGGAGAGAATAAAATTGAGCAAAATCGAATTCAAAACCTGGCAAATTGTGTCAGCTTTGCTCACTTCCTATTGCGGCTAATTTAGCCCGGCAGAACCCGCATGAATTCCATCCGGCGATTTATAATGTGCAGAGCAAAATTACCCAGAGTGTATTCTGAGGCAGCCTCGCTAAAATTGCCAAAATGCATGAAAAATCAGGTCATGTCAAAAAGCAGTGCGTGGTGAAAGTGATGGAGGAGATGACAAACGGTAACTGAGCAAAAAGCTCAGCTGCAGCCGCATCATGAATAAGTAAGATGGCTAGTGAAGTGTGAGCAGGGATAAAAGTGCGGAAAAAACCCAGACTGTACTCTTTGTGTGTTTACGCGTCTGAAGGAAAGAAGGTGTCGGGGAATCGAATAAAAAAAAACAAAAACAAAAAAAAAAAAAACTGACTTATAATTCTAGGGAGGCAGTGGAGTTTGTATACGTATGCTCAAGCCGTTGTCTGGAAGAAGTTCAGGGAGTTTTGGCACCACGCTCTGCTGCTAATGACTACCACAGTGACCTGATGGACAGCCTTTCCAAGTCTGACAAATCCGGCCACACGCCATCAATAAACATTATTCTCACATTGCATGTTTGTACGCATGCATGTGCGTGTTGGCGCGAGTGCGGGTGCATACAGATGTCTCAATGTAGTCGGATACGTATGTATGTTTGAGCGGGCACGGATGATCGACTCTGGTGTTATTTACTACTCAGATGTGAGCAGCATCTCAAAGTCGGTGGCATGCGTGCATCGTTGAAGAGTCGCTCTCTTTTCCGTCTCTTGTTCCTCACGGGGCGGCCAGAAAAGGTTAGTCACACAATCACTTTATTCACCCAAATCAGCCATGCAGGACATTGGGTTCTTTTCCCCGAAATGCAACTTTGCAAATATGAACCTGGGCATTGTGTATATAAACATATCATATCCACATTTGGTGTACTATGAACAATATGTTGCACTGATTCTTCTAAAAAACGTTGTGAGTAGCTGAGAATCGAGGAGGAAACTGCTGAAGGTTCTTATTTTTTGTACTGCCCAGGTGGGGCAGCTGGATACAAATGTTTGTGAATTGAAACAAAGCTCAAACTTTCTAATAAATACATCAAAAATACATATATTCTTAATTAATAATGATTCAGTGATCAACAGTTCACTGATTTATATAAATGTATCCAATGACTCAGTCTAGACGGCTAAAAGTAAGGCATTTGTTACTTAATGGCTTAGTCTGGTAGCCATTAGCTAAAATAATGTAAAACTGGTTCTTGAAAAAAATGTAAACTGTAGTGGGGTGATGTGGTGGCGCAGGAGTTAAGCACAACCCACATAAGGAGGACGTAGCCCTCAACTTGGCTGTCGCAGGTTTGATTCCCGGCCAGGTGACCTTTGGCGCATGTCTTCCCTCTCTCTCATTACCTACTTTTCTGTCTGAGCACTTTGAAATAAAGGCCACTAGAGCTAAAAAAATAAAAATAAAAAATAACTTTAGTCATCCAGTGGCTCAACTTAGTTGTCAAAAGTGAAAATAAATGGCAGTCTAGAAGCCGCAAGCTAATATTTAGCCAGTAGTTAAACAATGGCTGCATTAGCGAAAACAAAGCAAACAGCTAGCTAATGGTTCAGTTTGGAGGTCCTTAAAAGATGTAAATTGTAGTTATCCAGTGGCTCAGTCTAGTTCCTACTAGTTAAAATGAAGTTTCTGGTTAATAGTGAGCAGTTAATCAATGGTTGCATTAGCTAAAACGAAGCCAAAAGCTACCTAAGGGTTTCATTTAGATGTCACGAGCTAATGGTTACAAACAGTTGACCCATGATTTACTCTTGAAAACATCAGCTAATGGTTACCAACAACTACTTCACAAAGGAAAGTATAAGTTAACCATTAGGTCACTATAGTCATCAGCAAATAGCTAAACAATGACTAAGAATCAATTCTTTAAGTCATCGGCTAACATTTGCCAAAAAAAAAACAACCTTCTGTTAATATTAGATGTCATCAAGTAAATGTAACACACAATGGATCTTGTGTTTTAAACATTTTGACATTCGGGCCAAAATAGTTGAAATGAAAGTGAATGGAGGCCACAAATAATATGTCATGAAATGTTAGACTTTAGCAGGACAAAAACAAACAAAACAGTCCGATGTTGCCAAAACAGACACAAGTAAATCATCACAGATGTAAAATTACACTTTTTTTAGAAGAAAGAGAAATGTCTACTACTTCCTTTTATTATAGGTGGTTAATTTTTTTTTTCATTTTGTAAAAGAACAAAAATTGTCTATGCTGAGCAACATAAACAGACAATGTGATACTTTACTGTCCTGTTTTGTAAAGTTGAACGTGTGGAGGGTGGAGAGGTGGGGTTAGGACGGACTTCCTGGTTAGGGGCTTGGAACCCGATGAAAACTGCAGTTCTAGTTTGACATTGTAACACATTTCCACGCTTCCCTTTTGTAAACTCTGCCTGGTAACTTTCTCAGTGCAGGAAGAAGCTTTTACACAAGTCTCTAAAGGTTACTTTATATGAAGGTTAGGACATAATCGTTTTTGTTGCTTGTGTCGAATGTGTATGTGCGCCTGCTGGAGCTAAACAGGAGTGGTAGTTCATCATTTCTCCCATTACCTTCCATTCACCTTTGCAAACAGCACCTACACTTACTCAAACCCCATGCACAAAACAGATAGGCTCCAACAAAATAAGTTCACTTCAGAAGATATGAAACTAACTTGCACAGACAAATGAGAGGAGTCTATTTCCGCATTCCTCAAGTGTGTTCGGAGAAAAAAAATAAGGCGGTTTGGTTCGATCCGGCGGGTCTTACCGGGCCAAGACACGTTAGGCTGTTTCCGTCCATCTTCTCGCATTGGCTGTCGCAGTCCAGGCACACGGATCCATTGGCAAATTCCCGCACTTCCCTGATGGAAGGCAAGAAGATCAAAACAGAGATGCATGGATTATAGATCTGAGTGTACTCACACTGAAATATTGATCAGGAGAACACTACAGTAGGCTATATGAAGACTGTTACATCAGTATCAGCCTGGCTTGTTCACTGGAGTAGCAGCTGTGTATTCTGCCATCAACTTGTCTTTTTCTGGCAGTTTCACTTGCAACAATTTGGTCAGCCTGGATGCTTATTTTAACAGACATCCATAAAGACAAGACTGATGAATAAAAAAACTGTTTTTTTGGGGGGTAGGGGGGGGTTACAGTCATGAGACTCATAGATGAAGAAATACGCTTTGGAGAGAGTGAAAAGGAATGAACAAAGCGAGTGCATTAGGATGAGATAACGAGGTTTGAAAATGTAGACTAAAAGTGAAAACATGTTTGCTTCTTTATCCCGCTATGAAAGGATTGTTACTGTTTTCTGCAGATTGTAGCAGATCTGCCAGAGCCTTTGTTCAGCCAGTTAAAGCAATATAGTTGGTTTTGTTTTCATCTAAAGGAGAAGACAGTAAACAATAGAGCTCAATATTGGGTACATACACTGCAATTACAGTGGCAGGAGCTCAGCACTGCCTCAGGCCACAGTGTTCAGCCCCGTGTGTGTGTACGGCGGGTTGTGGGAGTGTGTGCTGGCATCCGATCTATACGTTTCTGACTGTTTTTCTCACTGGCCGAATCAGCGAATTATCATGCCTGTTTGAAGCGAGGCGTCTCCGGCGGATGGAGGACGCCCGCTGTCAATAGCAACCGCTACCGATCAAAACCGCTTTTCACATCAGAGGGATCGATCGGCCGACGTGGACAACGGATGCCCTCGGAGGAGGATTCGCCCAGCACCAGGTGGACCCTCTTTGGGATAATGAGTCGGTTTGTTTTTGTTAGCTTGCAGTTTTAGTGACGGAACCTGGACGCAACGGATTCCGCCTCATGATCCGGTTTTATACAATTGGACACAGAGAACATTCCATCTCCTGCGGGCATTTGGGTTTTATGCATTTTCGTGCGGTGAATATATGTGAAAATCTTTTTGACGTAGTACCTCTAAAAGCTACCAAAAAAGAAAAGAGACATTCTGACACTCCCTGGTTCAGCGGGATCATATTAAAGGATGATAAAAGTGAAGATAAAATCCCAGTGTTCCTTTTTGCTGAGCTTTGATGTCAGATTGTCTTTTCTTTAAGCCATCCTCACTGGTTCGTTTTAAGCGGGGCAGTTTGTTTCAAACATCCACATGTACAGATTCTATTACTGAAAATGTTTACACAGGACTCAAAAGCAGACTATCAGTGCAGTTCTCCTTTGTCTTTCTTTACCCCATTTCCAAAATAAATTAGATGTGTCTCCCAGACGCTGTGTCCAGGGGAATCATTTAAAAGAAGGCCAGGCGGTGGACAGATATCTTTTTTTGCTGGCTGAATGGGGAAAGAAACACAGAGGATGGGTGAGAGACAAAGACCACTGTGGAGGCGCTCTCCAGGGTCATTTCCATTCCGTCAAAGCCGTTCCTCCTGATTGGCCCTCTTCACGGCTGAAAGTGTGTGCCAGAGCCCCATTGGGGGATGACCTGATGGGGGATTATCCCTGCTTTAGCAGGAATTTAAGCAGGACTGTGGCCCCGACCATTCAGACCTCAAAACATCCAGCGAGCCAGAGCATGGTCAACCCACCAGAGCAACTTTTTTAATTAAGCACTTTCAGCGCCTCCCTTTACCCAGTACCTCCCTCCTTCGCTAACCCCCAGTGGACACCATCTCAAGTCTTTTTCTTTTCCCCTCTCGCGCACGCCTTTGCTCTGCCTTTGTTTTATTCAACAGACTTATAAACTGAGGGGAATTAGCGCCTTTGCTCATTAAGAATGGATATACAGAACAAGAGCGGAATGAGGAATCTTAAGATTTAAAATCACCAACCTGAAAACATTTTTAATGAGCTTGTGCTAAATTCTTCAGAGATATAGACTTCTGCAGCCCCAGAACTAACTAAGATATTAAACCAATCTAAAGTGAACTCAGTATAACCTAAAATAGTGGTGTTAAATCCAGGAAAATGGCAATTAAGAGATAGAAAGATTGAGATTAAAACTGGTAATATAGACAAAGAACAACAAGGAATGGCTAAATCTGGATTCGTCTTTATGCAGATGATACAATATTCGGACAAATATGTTTTTAAGAATAATACATCAGCTGTATTTGCAATCACTATTTTTTCCCATTTGTTTTAAGTCATTTACTTGTCTCTGAAGGGGGCGTGACCATGACAATTGTGTCCTACTGACTCAGACTTAGATCTTACAAAGGCTTAGGCTTAATATAGCAATGACAAAAAAATAATGAACTCTTACACAATAATCTCATGTTTTAAGATGTATCTGAACGGTATACGGTCATCAGCACAAAGCCACTCATGTTGCCTGGATGCTGCATATGAAAATGAGCTTCATTCCATATCTAGTCATTTTTCTGTCATCAGGTGTTTGTTGATTTTAGATTGGACATATTTTAATCAGACTGTTCAGGCCAGTGACACAAATCAACAAGCAGACATTGTGAATATTCCTGGCAGTATCGTGCGTAGACTGTATTTACAGTAAAGGAAACAAGCGTGCTTCAGAAGCTCCCAGCCACGAGCCTCTCCCTCGTCTTCTTCAAAGCTTCGCTCTGAGCTGTTTTTCCCCCCGGCGACTTCAAAGCCTCCCTCCCACAAACGGCAGCGGAAAAGGACCAGCAACAAGTCAACATGACCGAGGGTTGCATGCTCTCATAAACCCTCTCTAGAGGGAAACACAGGCCTGACATCACCGCTTTTGCCTCGGTGAAAAGAAAAAAAAAAAAGGCTGATTTATCTCTCGGTAGGCACTGCTGGTGCAGCTTTATTTTAGACGGATGGTTCTGAGAGACCCGATGCAAAACATTCCTTCACTCAGCCAGGATTCATTCAAGGGGAACATCTAGAACAGCAGGTTTGGTTGGTGCACAGACGTGTTTGCTCTCTTGTAACTAAAAAGAACGCCAAACCAACCTGGCTGCTTAAGGAAAAAAAAAAGCAATAGTGAATCAGGAATCACCTGTAATAAATATAATTCTCTGGTTCGTTTGTTTGGTCAGATTCCAATCAAGAAATCCCTCCTGACAGCATGAGGCAGGTCAAAAGATCCCAGAACTCTTCTGATCTGCACTCCTCATCAGGTATGCAGATGTTTCGTACTCATCTCAGTTAAAGATGAGTACGAAATCTTCGACATCTGTTAGTGTTAAAAACCATTTAGAAATGTTTGAGATCAGTGGTTGGCCCCAGATAGCTAAACACGCTAACTTTAAAGCACTAATCATAAATATTAGTTCTGCTAACTCTGCAGTGCTGTACCAGCATGGTATTTAGCAAAAGTTAATGCTAAAGCACTAACTTAAGTTCAAATTATATCTGCCCTTGGTAAAACTACACGAACTCCAATTTTATTTTTACACTATTATATAATGTGACTCTATAAAGTGCTTAGATATCGTATTTATGTTTATATCTTATTGTATGTTTTATTTTGTTCTTGGATGCTTCTTGTTTGAAATGAAGTTACTGGAGGGAAAAAGAGAACATGAGGAGAGGAAACTGATGCCAAATCAGTCTTCACCCACTTCAAAATAAGAGCATGAATATAAATGTCTAACTGCTTGAAGTCCTTAACCAAAACTTCAACACAAATGTCGAACTTTATTTAACTGAAAGGTTACAAGTAAATTAGCACCTTAGAATTTAGGGGAAGCTAACTGTGGAAAGCATTTTCAAAGTTAGCAAAAACGCTAAAGCGCTAAGCCAAAAATAGCACATTAGCAGAAGCGTGCCTGCCATGTAGAGCACCGTATCTAGGAACATGATCCAAACAACAAACAATAAGTAAATGTGTTTCAGATTCTTTAAGGCAGCCTTAAACAGACACAAAATCCAAAAAGTCTGAGAACATTTAAATGAGCAGAACAGACACAAACCAGTCAGTTCTTCACTGCCTTTCAGTCAGCCTTCAGCTCAGAACTGTAAACATTCGTTCAGTCAGTCCAAATGGGACATTTTCAATCTAATCCTTCAACAATACATTTCAATTGATTTTAGTGGATGGCTGTAACATCCTGCCAAATGCTCCTTTGACAGTTCACACTGTGAAATTCCTTATTGGCTCACTTCATTACATCCACACCAATCTGCAATTAGACGTTCCTCCTCCAGAGCCCTTGAGAATGTTTTAGTTTTATTGTTGGTGTATTAAAGCAGCTTAAACCGACTTAAGCTTCTTGTTGCACGCTGAGAGAAATTAATGTGGCTTCATAAACCATAATGGTCGGCTGCTGATGATCTACGCAGTTGACTCTCTGAGCGTTTTGGACTCTTTTCTCACCCGTCAAACAGGTTGCAGGACTCCACGCAGGTGCGGCCTCGTTTGAAGTAGCGGCAGGAGAGGCACTGGTCGGGGCCCGGGCCCCAACAGCCGTCGTCCGAACACATGCGGTCGCACACCATCCGGTGCTGAGCTGTTGAGGAGGAAAGACATGAAGGAGTCATTTTTCTGCCTAACAGTGTGGGATTCATCGGTATTCCCAACACCTCTGCCTGCAGAGAGTGTCTAATCCAGAAACCTTGGCCTCCCGTTTCTTCTTCCCTGTCAAACTGCAGCAATCAATGCACCTCATTGGACTCACTTGTCCCCCCATCCGGTGAGTGACATAAGAAGTCCCTGGGGACCACCTGGAGGGGGGCCAGACCCTCTGTCAACAGCAGAGCAGTCAATGACAGACAGTAGGGCTGAGCCTAATAAAGAGGGCCTGTATTAGCTCCAATCGATCAAACCCTAACACACACACTGGACTCATTAACCTATTAATGAGTCCAGTTTTAAGATTAACTTTGAAACAGGAAGCCAAGATTTTTAAACTTTTCTGAAGATTTTCTAGATGTCTCCGTTTCTGTGCAAGACATTGGTTTGTTGGATTTTCTCATCTGCTAAAGCCAGCTTATATTTCAGCAGTGTAGTAAAGGCTGTTTGTGATTATGAGTCACAAAATTCAAATAAATAATCCTCTGGTTAAGATGCTGCTTCACTCAGCATCTAAACCAAACGCAGAACTCAAGGAACTCTGGGTCGAGTTTTCAAACCCAGACGGAAATGATCTGCCGGATCCATAACATCTAACTCTTGTTTATCTAGAGTAGATTACAATCAAATCAAACAATGTAGCAGCGTGCTAGAATACTCACAGAAACCGTTGGTCAGAAAAAAGAGAAATAACTGAACCCACCTCAGGGCTTTAATGTCACAATGAAGCTGAACAAGGCCTTTCACAGCCAGGTTGTAAGAGTCGAAAACTGACACTGTTGCCATGGACACAGGCATTTCAGTTTGTATTTGTGCTTGACAAAAATGTAGGTTTCAACTTAATCAGAACACAGTGTATCATTTTCATCCGAGGTCAAGGTCACATTTATTTATAAAGCCCGTTTCCAACAGCAGAGGCTGCAACAAAGTGCTTTACAAGGAAACAACCACAACACTAAAAGGCATCAAAAACCAAACTATAGACAGAGTGAAGAGCTCAAAAGGCTGTTAGACTAAGAAAGACAACTGGGACGGGAAAAGACACAATACAAAAAGACACACACACACACACACACACACACACACACACACACACACACACACACACACTCCTCATATTAAAGAGTGAGCAGCAGATTTTTGTAAATTAAGTATTTAAAGCAACTGGTACTGAACCCAAAACTCCAAGATGCCACAAATTAGTTTTTGCACTAAAACTCACTGTTTTAGTGCAAAAACAGTGAGTTTTTGCACTAAATGCCCCCCATATTCTTCTACCAGAGACAGAGGTGCAGAGATACATTTTCATGTCTGTGTATGAGTACACATAGTAAACAGTGTTCACATCTTCACCCTGTAGAAATGTTTAAAAAGATTAAAAAAAAATAAATTCATCTTTTATCACAGTAGATGGTCCACAATGAAACAGAAAAGGAGAAGCGCCCACACCTCCAAATTGCACATAAACCCCTTATTATAACTGTTATTGGGAAAGCGAAGGAAGTTTAAAAATCCTTTTCTAATTTCAATACATTTATTCAAGTTGAGATGTCAATGATTAAAATGATGAGAATGAGTCTACCATGTGAAGAGGCTACAGTCTCTGCACGTCTCCATGACGATTTATGGGATATCTGGCTTTTGCACACATCTCCAGCAGGGGTTAGTCTTAAAAGTTCAGTCGGTTACTATCTTTACTTTCCTATTTTTTTCCATCCTATTCAGGGCTGAGTAAAGATCAAAGTTATTAAAACGTTCATTTCAATATATAAAAAAAATCTGAATTAGCCAGACCTTCTCTTTTCCTTCCTCATACCTGTAGTTTATATTGATACAGAGACGGGAAACAAACCCCTTCCTCTCTGACCACTTTAATAACCTTTGAATGAATGTTAATTGGCTGCAGAGTTTCTGAGGAAAGTTCATTAAAGCAGCTGTTTATCAGAGAATGCTTTAAACAAGTTTAAGGAACCAATTGGCTTATAATTTCCTCCAGGTTTAATAAAGCGAGGAGCGGCTGCCTTCAGTTTTACTCCCAAAGAAAATTGGTTTTAATGTTGACAGCGAAACCCGTCTGCTGTGGGGAGTACCCAGTCAGAAGAGGCTAACTGTGATGGTCACAAAACAGAATTCCATTCATTTAGATTAAATGTCGTTATTTCAGAAGATAGGAACATAGAACTATTAATACTTATCCACTGCTTCCATTGTCAATACTTTCCAGAGTTGGGTAGTAACTAGTTACATTTACTCAGTTAAATTTACTTAAGTAACTTTATGGAAAAAAAATAAATACTACTTTTAGGAGTCATTTTACTACACTGTATTTTTTTCCTCTTGAGTAAATTTTTCTGGATTCTCTACCCACTGAATGAAAAACAAAAATGTTTTAATAAAAAACTCACCAGATACAAACAGGAACACACCTGCAGTTTTTGTTGAAGTCTCATACGTTTTTATTGAAAAAAGACGTGATTGTTAAAAAAAATATATTTTGTCTAATTTTGTTATTTTTTTGTTAATTATATAAATTAATGTCATTTTTGGTCCTTACAATACCAAAATTTGCACTTCACTTTATATTTTTTTTGTCCATCTGATGATGTAATGTTTAAATATTAAATGATTGATCATTTGTTCACATTAATGAGTACTTCTGTAGACTGTTTACCAAATACTTTTTTACTATTACATTTACGTGGTGCTGCTCTTTGCTTGAGTACAAGTTTTGGGTAGTGTGCCCACCTCTGATACTTTCATTCAGATGTGGCTATTCTTTTCTATAAGAAAAACTTATATAATCTAAGCTAGTAATGGTGGACACACTTCCACAATTTTCCTACCATAAAATTATTCAACTATTGTAGCTCTAAAAACCATTTTCAAACCTTGAAGGCTCCCAGATGTAACATCCGCAGCTACTCACTGCACTCCTTGGGGTCCCGGTTGTTGCGGACGACGACCTTTTGGTTGGAGGTCCTGAAGAGCGACGTCCAGTTGACGGTGTTGTAGAAGCAGAGGCGGGTGTTGTTCATGATGTAGACGTTTCCAGCACTGATCTCGTTCAGAGACTGGAAGTGGAGGGCGGAGATCCAGAGCTGCTTCAGGATCAGCAGAGAAATGCCGGTCCCACTGCAAGAGGAGAGAATGGCTCATGGTTGTGTTGGTCACTCTGGTATCATCATCATCATCATCATCATTCAGGCACATGAGCCAAATCTGGATCACTATAACTTTTAATATATTCATCAAGACTCTAAAGCAGGGGTCCCCAAACTTTTTCCTGCGAGGGCCACATAGCTGTTCCTTTCTGTGGTCGGGGGGGGGGGGGGTTGGGGGGGGGGGGGGTGCTGGTTGGTTGTTCTGTATTTGAAACTGTTGAGCGGGGGGGGGGGGGGGGGGGGGGGGGACGACGACGACACATTCGCGGTTTTAGATATATTTTTACCCAGAATGCAAATGGAAAAAACCGTGAGTGAAACGGTGACTGGGACTGATGAGTATATATTCCATTGAGGGAAAGTAAGTTTCACATTTGCTCAAAAGCCCCCTGGTGGTTGAAGAAAAATCCACATATAAACCGGAAAATACAATATATGAAAAAAAAACACTGAATGCTCTCTGGTATGAGCAGGCGGGCCGGATCCGGCATTGTTCAGGGGGCCGGACCAAATGACGTGGCGGGCCGGATCCGGCCCGCGGGCCGTAGTTTGGGGACCCCTGCTCTAAAGGGACATATAAATCGAACCACTAAGATAACAGTCTGCTTAAATATTATTTTATCAATCAAATCAAAGCAGTTTTGCTGTAAGGGTTCTACAGAGTCGAGGTCAGTACTTCAAGCAAACAAACAGGCCCAAACAGGGACATCTGAACATTTTTTTCAGTCGCTCGATTGTTTTCCATTCTCTTTATCGAGATTTTGTCAGATGCATTGCAAAGAAGCATTGTTACCACAAAGAACAACTAAATTATAAGAAAACTTTACTTTTTGTGCTAATTTTGTTTTTGTTGCATAACCAATGAGCAGAGAGTAAGTAATACCAGGTACCACCAGAACCTGGTTCGCCACTCTGAATGTGTGTCATGCTTCCACCTGCATCAGTTGAATCCTACCTGTAAAGGGATCTGCCTCCGATGGTCGCCAAGTTGGAGAAAACGCTCAGATCCGTCATGTTTTCAGGCCAGGACTGGATGTTCAGGTACCCTGAGAACACACCACATGGACTTTGACTTTACACGTTCCTCAGATGTTCACTGCTGCTTTTTCTTTTTTGTTGTTTTTATAAGAGGATGATGAAAGGGGAAATAGAAGAAGGGTTTATTTCTTAGGTGGAGACAAAGAGAGAAAGCAGCCTGCACTAATTAAAAGAATAGATTTCATACTTTGGACATTCAGTCTGGTTGCACTTGCCGTTTAATGACAGATTATATCAGATCAGCCTCTATGGAAATGACATTAACAGGGATGGAACAGGAAATGGCGGGGGATGGAGTGGCCATTGCTCTTTTTTATTGCTGGTGTTTTCATAATGAAAATGCAGTTTCACTCCATTAGCCGTTTGGTTCAACTGCAAGTCGCTGTTTAATATGAAGAAAAGCGGTTTGTAGACAGGCCCCTTTAGGGCTGTAACAGCTAATGCATAAACATACACACTCAAACACACACACTCTAAAAGTCTGTTGAACCATCACACACACATACCAGTAAACACAAACCAAATGGGTCACCTGTGATCTCCTTGACAGTGCGGAAGACACTGAGACGCTCCGGGTCCAAAGGTCCGATGCCGTGGTACATGTCCCTATGAAACACACAGCAATCACTTCAGAGACCATCACTTCATTCAAGACAAACTCAACGATTGTATTCCTCTGCCACCGTGCTTGGCAGCTGGTACGCTGTGGTTCTGACCAAACATTGTCTACCCTGGTCTGCAACTTCCCCACTGATATAAACCTATAAATAAAGTATAATCCAGGTCTACTGGTCAATCAGGTAGAAATCTCTCTGTCTTCTACTAGATCCAGTTCTAGAGATCAAAGGTCCAGAAGGGAAAGCCAATGTTCCAAAGTGTTTCAAGGTCAAAAGGGAAATAGTTTCTCACCGCTGCCTAAGTTCTGGGTCTCCATTCGGATTTTCTTTTAGCGGCAAACAGAAATGTTCAAAGCACCCTGTTCTATAAAGTAAGTACACCCTAAGGTTCAACAGCCTTAAGGAATGATCTGAACCCTCTCACAGAGAACTTCATGGCTCTAGCTGCAAAAACAAATCCAAAGCATCACTGTGCTTGATCATTTGGATGGGTTTTGTTTTTCTTGTGTGGCTGGTATTCTGTTTGGTTTCTCTGCATTCCGGTCATATATTTCTAAATGACTGATCTTGATACTCACCCTTTGATGCCGGTGATGAGAAAGATGAGATTGCCATTGATTTTGGTGCAGTTGACAAACTTGTCTATGTTGCTGGCGTCCACAGTCTGAGCCGTCTGCAGGCTGCCCGTCCCGATGCCGTCGCACACTGACAACGCAAACACAGTCGCACGTCAATCTGGCAGTTAGTGTTGTCGTGGCGAGGTGTCCAAGGTGTCCTTGTAAGAACCTCTAGAAGCCATTTTTCTTCCCCTTTGCAATGTTTTCCCTCCCATCCTCTTTCATCAAAATAAAGTCCTTTGGTGCTCCGGCGGGGCCGTGGCCCCGCTCCACGCATTTGAATTCTTTTGATGAAAGCACGGGCCAATCTCCATCCATTCCCTCTCCATAATGAATTCATTACATCTGCATTAATTACACTCAACCCGGCGCGAGCCAAGTGTTTCTGACACGGGCAGAAGGGAGGGATGATGAATAAGGCTGGCATTAAGTGGTGTAACCACTTTCTGATAGTGATTTATACCGGCCAATTCCATATCTGAAATGTTAATTTGTTATCATTTCCCACAGTTCCTTGGGCTATCCCTCATTAACCCGTCCCGGTGACGTGACGATGTAATCAGGGGATCGGCCAATCGGCTGATGGCGCGGCCGCGGCGCGCCGCCTGGAGGAAAACATTATTGCCGTCCTCTCTGAAGAGAAAGGGCAGATCGGTTACCTTTGTGGAGAACAACCTGATGAAGAGGATAATCTTCACTACTGAGCTAATGCCGCTTAATTCCACGACAGGCATTTTGGGCCGTTAGCTGACGTCTCTGTAGCAAAACGACTTCAGGTAGCCACTTCTCATTAAGAGGCTATTTTCTCTTAATTAACATTCCGACTGATGTCGGGATCAAACGTCTGACCTTCATTGACGCCGCATTTCTCCTCCGGAGAGGAACGTTCACCGGAAACAATTTTCAGATCACAGAAAGCAAAACTCCAGAATTGGATTTACTGTGAACACGGATGACAACACGACTCACCTTTAGGGCAGATGTCGGTGCATGGGATGCACATTTTGATGCGGTTCTCCTCCACCTCCATCTTGTTGCTGGGACACGCTCTGACGCAGGAGCTGTGGTCCACCACGAAGTTATCTGACAGAAACGAGAAGCCATGAACACAGACGCTCCCTCTGACGATGCAAACCCAGAGCTGAGGGATGATAAATCTCATCTGATGATCAGTGGATTCGGAATATGCAATCTGTCGCCTGACTTTTAATTCACGCTGGGCTAATTGCTCCTGCACTGCAGACCCTCCACAGCCGAGAACGGAGAACTGCTCTTTGCTTCTTTGCCGACATCAGTCCAAGCAGATGGTGCGGCAACTTAGCTAATTGAGATACACCATTTGTTTAGGCTGGAGCCACTTATCTTGCCTCGCAATAATCGTCTGGAGTCTAATTTCGGCGGAGATTAGAGCATGCTCGCTTCTTCTGGAAGACTTCATTAACACCTTTATGAGCGTCAACAGCGCCTCGGACTTACGGGGGCATTTCTTCACGCAGAAGGCTCCGTAGGTGTACTTGGCTCGGGGGTTGGGCTCCAGCTGGAAGGAGGTGGGGTTGTAGACAAACGGCTGGGGGCACTGGGTGACACAGGCGCCGCTGTTGTTGAAGTTGGTGCAGGCCTGCAAGATAATACAGGAGTAACAATATAGTCACTGTGATCTACTGGCAGCAGTGGATGTTACGACATCATAATACAATCATAAAATCCGACTCTCTATGTCACGTATGTCAAACTCAAGGCCCGTGGGCTGCATCTGGCCCGCTGTAGCTTTTTATGTGGCCCTCTGGATTGTAGACTAAACAATAAGTGTGCTTAAATATTATGTTCAATCAAATCAATGCAGTTTTTATTTGTTTACTGCTAAATTATGTCCTTCAGTCCCTCCGGTTTCTTGAGAATTATCGTGGAAATTCACGTAAAAATCAACAAATTGCACTAACAATTGGGAGTTTATTGCAAATGTTTCTCAAAAATTGTCAAGAGCTTTCTTACTTGTACTAAACAGCTGCCTCAGCTTTAATTGATGTCAGATTACAGACAATAATCTATACAGCAAGTAATTAAAAAGTCACATTTGCCATCATAAATAAGCACAAACATGGCAAATATTTCCCAACACTTTGATTTTTATTGCAAAAAAAAAAAAAAAAAAAAAAATCACACAAAGAATCAGAAAATCCTGGAGGGATTTTAAGGATTCATTGATATTTTAACAGTTTGTGAACAGGTTTTATCAATACATTTTGGTACAACCAGCCCTTTAAGAGCATTAGTGTTCTTGATTTGGCCTAAAACGAAAATGAGTTTGACACCCCTGCTCTATGTTGACAAAAACATGGAAGACAGAAATAAATGCAAATATTCACTCCTCACCTTACACAGTGAATGCTTATCAGTTTTTGTATGTTTATGCCGAGTCTGTTATCATCAGCAGTGATAGCAGTGCATATGCACATAACACAATGGGAGCGCTAACTTTACATCCATAGAATATCCAGTATAAGACGATTCAACAATACTTTTTCTCCCAAAAGAAGAAGCAGTCAGTCTTGCATCGAATCTGAAGAAGCCTCTGACTGAAGACCTGCTCTATAACCGTCTCATAACCAGCATGACATACTAACAGTTCAGTATCCAGGTAGCAGAGACGAGATTCCACAGCAACACGTCCTGATGGACATCATCAGCTGTTAGTTACTACTGCTAATCCACACCCTTTGCTGCTCCTGTTTCCATTTCGGTCTAGTCGCATGAATAGAAAGCCGGCAGAGAGATGCTGGAGGAAATTATTCTTCATCCATGAAGCTTCCTTTTTAACTTTTCTGGGATTCGGGGTCGTAGTTCAAGGAATATTTAAGTTTAGAAAATGTTAATTAGCTGCTCCCAGAAGCAAAAACAATACCTTGTTGCTATGGTTACACACCAAAAACAGCTGTCCAAAAGGTAAAAAAGAAAGAGAAGAAGAATAAAAAACTTCTTCAGGGAAGTTAAACGTTATAATTATAAATCTAATACACATGTACGCCCTTTTTAATGCTGCCCTTGGCAAATGTCAATAGCCCACTTTTAACTGAGCTTATGTTTTTGGATATAACTAAAGACATTAGTTATGAATTGGTGCAAAATAGAATTTAAATTAAATATTTCAATCTGTATTTTTAATTTTTAGTGCGATGAACATTTGTGGCTTCTTCCAGAAAAAAATAAATAAATAAATGAATAAGCCCAAACTTTAAATGCTTGCATCTCCTCCCATAAAGGTGTGGAGTTGCTGTTGAGGTGAGAGACATCAGTCACAGTGAGGGAAGGAGAATTACAGCAGCACATCATTTTTACGCCGCATTCCAACATGCGAATCATGCGGCTGCTTCCCGTCTCTGCGGATGCCAAATGGGAGAAAAATTGAAGCCATTGATCCAAGGCCATGATGTAAACGGCGTAATGTTCTCCCATAAAGCCCCCTTTAAGCGTCTTGACGTCCATGGCCATCGGTAATTGAGTTGGACGGGCCTTTAGGTGAGTTACAGCAGCAATATCCACTTCGTCGACGTGCAAGTTTGCAAAACAAGAAGAAGTTGGGGTGATAAAAACGGTCATAATTGGAACGCCAAATCCCAAATTTGATAACAGTGAGCTTTTACAAGCCTGTAAAATGGTTTGTCAACAGGCACAGAGCGTTGGAAAGTCCCTTTTTACCATTTTATCACATTACAACCACAAACTGGTTTAATTTTAATCTGAAGAAATGACAGAAAGTAGAGCAGAACTGACATATGGCTGCAATTAAAGCTGAATGTCTTAGATGGAGATTGTGTGTGTTGACGTACATTTTCGAGATATGCCATGAATTCTCAGTTAGATCTAGAACTGGACTCTGACTGGTCCATTCTAACAGAGGACTAGCGGTATTAGTGGGCGTTATGGGAGGGGGTTCTCGGTAGACTCAAAGTGGGCAGTTCACCACAGACACTGCTTGGCTAGTTTCGGCAGCAGAAATATTACAGAAATTATATTCCCTTACTTTTCTTAATACTCGTGTCAGTTTCGCATTATTTCAGGAAACAAAATGGATTTTTCTTAAATGTAGTGGCAAGGTATAAAGATTTAGCCCTCCCTACTTATAAACATCTCTAAAAAAATCCCTACTGTTAATTATTTAAACAGTAGGGACATAAAAGCATATGCTGATGCTTTTATTTTGAAATGTGACAGGAAGTTCTGTGTTAACTGAGGCGGAAAGAAAAGTTATGAAGACGTCACTAATGTTAGACTAGCTAACACAGTCTGCCAGTCTAAGTGCTTAATAAGTTACAACAGCTAGCTGGTAAACACCTACTTCACCTACTTCACCAGCTTGATGAATTAGGTGTCTGCAGTCATACATACTTGGTTGGTGAATAGCTAATATCCTCTAAAAATGCTTCTGGCTGCCTATTTTAATAGCTCAAACACCATACATACCTTAATATTCCTTCATTCACGCAGTAGAAAGGGTCTTAGGGCTACCAAAGAAGCTAACATTTACAGTCTCCCTTATGTTGGCTATTGGGTTCAGCCAGTCGGCGCAAAGGAAAATGAAAGGTATTCCCGAATATGCTGGTTTGCTAACACCAGCCAATAGTGCATCAAGTAGCTTATTGGCTGCTTGATGTCAATAGCTACGACAAGCTAGCTTAGCTTCGTAAGCTGCATTTTTGGAATATTTTTGATATGCTAACAAAAAAAAAAAAAGGAAATAGTTAATTTTGTGTGAATAGTCCCTCAAAAATGATGCTACCACCACCAAAGTGCTTTTGGAAAATTTGCAGTGGACGTTCTTTCGGCAGCGTCTTTTTTAAAGCCTTCCTTTCCCATAAAGGTCAGATTTTTGGAGCGTTGCACTGTCGAGGTGGACCTCCATGTTTCTGTGGGATATCATTTTAACCTTCTGCACAACTTTCTCCCTGACCTGTCTGCTGCTGTTCTTGAACTTCATGAGGTTGTTTTTTGTTTTATAACTTTCATAACTTTTGAAGGAAATTTGTTGCAGTAGATTTCATTCGATGAATTCCAACATAATTAATGGAAGTTGGTGGTTTTAACCCAATAAAATGTGGGGAAAAATTCAACAAGGTTACACTTTAGTAAAAGCATTAGAAGCAAAGGGGATCGTTTCAAAAGTTAAAGAAGAGAAATCAAAGAGCAGACTCACAAAGCAGTCGGTGTCCTTGGGGCCAGAGCAGCCGCCGGCGCATTCTCGATGGCAGCAGTCGCTGACGTAAGGCCCGAAGCAGCGACCGTCACACTGCTCTGCACACACCGATTTTGTCACTGCCCAAGAAGTGAGAAGACCGAATTTTAAAAGGTCTGACACACACACACACACACGCACGCACACACACACACACACACACACACACACCCACATTCCTAAAAGAGACAATATACCACCACCCTCAGCCTTCGCGACCGTTATGTGACACGAATGAAATGAAAGGTTTCTGCTTCCTAAAGGTCGAGACAAGTGGATTTGTGAGCACATACTTACAGAGTTAGACAGACGTAAAGAGAAAAAAAAAAAAAAACGTGAAGCGCCCTCTGGTTCACGCAACACCTGCCAGAGAGACTCTCCTCCTCCAGCCTGAGCTCAGAGCCAAGCAGCTGAAAATTGTGCTTGGCAGGTACGAATCAGAGGTGCCATGTCGGAGGTGCAGGGAAAAGCAGCAGCTTCTCCCGAGAAAGGGAAAGAAAAGATTTCCGTTTGCCATTAAAAAAAAAAAACCAACAAGAAAAAAAAACTGTATTTATCTGCTGCCATAATAGTTCTAAAGCTCAGTTATTTATTTTCTTTTTCTATTTTCCATTTTTTTCTTTTTCTATTTAAAGCAATGTTGCCAAAAACGTTTGTTGCTAAGTATCTGGAAACCCTGTGAGAATGTGACTATAAAATGTTCTTTAAATAATAATAATGGTCTGATTGTATTATCTTATAGAAAATGTAACCAGTTTTTATTCATTAAATAAAAAAAACCCCAGCAAAAATATATTTTATTGCAGAGGAAAATATCAATATCTTCCTACACTTTAGCTCACTCCTAGCTGTGAGGTTAGAGGGATGCACTCCACTTCATCTCAGTGGTGCCAAAACTAACTTTGACTAGGCCAGGATTTTCCATTTCATTGTTTTTCATCCAATTATTGCAAGAATTCAAAGTTTTATACCTTAGTTTATTCTTTATCTTTTATTAAGTTTTATATCAGTCCTCAAAAAAGTTTCTCAGTATTGCTAAAATTGTGTCCTAATTTTTATACATTACGGTTCTCTTAAAGCCGTTTTCTTTTTTGCATTGGAGCTAAGACGCAGATTTACACACCAAGCAGAACGTAGCAGCCAGCAATCAGAAGGTTGGAGGAATTAATAACTGCTGGGCTGCCAACATAACACTACAGATGTGGAACAACAACAAGCCTCTGTGGTTCATTAATCTGTGAAAAACAGCATTCATTCTACAAACTGCTAACACTCGCATGGGTTCACTTCTTGAACATTCTGCCTGTTTATTGTTCCACAGCTTGTTGGTTTATTAAATTATCAGCTTTTACTAATTCAATAAGAGCAGCAAGAAAATCCTCTCTAAAACAGCTGTTTGTTTTTTTTCTGAGCTCCTCCTTGATTTAGATGTCGACACCAATGATTGTGCCAACAGATACATTTTCTTATTTATATGAAAATCAAAAATCAAACATAGTGAAGTATGGGGCGTTTATATGAAATGCTCTAAGAAAGTGAGACCAATGAGACATTGGCTCATAATGACTTAGTTTCAAAGGTTTGAACTAACTTAACTCTATGGAAAAATGGGAACCCAATCCATCTGGGTCTTAGATGTGTTGCACAATTACAACAGATTTAATCAAGAATGACTAATAACCCCACTTGGCCCTACGTGTCATGTAGAACTGGTTGTGCCAGTATCGGCTCCATTTTAAGCGGTTCCTCCCCATTTTTTGGAACCCCTTGGCTATTTGACTGACAGCAGACGCGTTCAGTGATTGGCCAGCAGTAATTGGTGAAACGGCGAGCTAAAAATCAATAACTCTATGGTCAAACCTTGAGATCCAAAAACTTTAATTAATTGTGGTGAAGGATTGCATCCAAAGCAACCTGCAATTCACAAATATGGCAAGAGAATTTGGAGAAACTGTCCTCCCAATAACTGTCCGCATGCGCAAAATGACATCACAGGAGCGTTGACCACAGCTCCGGTTATGGTCATCACATAGTGATAAACAATGGAGACACACCCAACCAAGCTAGAACCAAACCAGACTTTAACTGGCAGTGAGACTTGACAACAAATAAGAGGTTTTAGTTGGGGGCAAGACAAGAAGAACAAGAACCCTATTCTGATGCCAGGCAACGTTTTCCCACCTGACGTCTTCATTTGCTCTAGGGTGTATTTAGGTACAACCTAGAACAGCCCCATCCTAAATAGGCTCCATACACCCCGTCCTAAATGCCTTTAAGGTTTGCTCTCCATGTAGTTATTTCAGTTCATTTCCATAAGACCTATATGAGACCCAGCTAAGGCTAAAGGTTCCCGAAAGGGTTTTCTAGTATGTAATGGAACCCAAATAGGTCCCACACCGAAACTAACGTCAACTCATCCTGAAAATGATTCACATAGGATTCACATACACATGCTAGTTTCTAAACATTTGCTTATGGGGGCCATGTGGGTATGAAATAGTGATAAAAATAGGCCCTCATATTGTGTTCGGTCACATTTGATGCTCATCATCTCTGGATAAGGAGTAGGAGCCACTTTAAACTGATCCTCCTAATACCGGTATGAGAGCCAGATAATACCTACATAGGGTGTCTAATGAGTTTTCCAGATAGCGGTTGTGTTTGGTCTACTTGGCAGACTGTGACTCAGTGGGTAAGTTAAAACTTTTGAAAGGCAGAAAGTCTAGAGAGCTAATGGTAAATACCATAAATGTGCATCGAGTCTTTTCTCGTTGGGTTAAAGCTATTTAAAAAATTGGCTAAAAAGCCAAAGCAGATTAGTAATAACCAGGTCTGGGGTTGCCATGGAGAAGATCCAGATACAAACTGTCCACACTCACATGTTTGACACTGGCTTTCCTGAGGACCCCAGCAGCGTCCGATGCAGGAGCGATGGCAGCGCCTGCCTGGAAAACAAAGCAAACACGTCAGACAAACTCCAATGAAACCGACACGTCGCAGCGAGCGGGACGCCAAAACTTTCTCCTGACTGGTGACAGGGACACAATTGTGGAAACTCCTGAGCTGACGAGACAATAGAGTGGTTGTGGTTGGTGAGGAAGAAGAGCGTGAAAACAGGGCCTCTACTCCCTTTCTGTCAGGGAAAGTGGGACCTGACAGCGCTCATCTGGCTGTGGCCCATCATCAAGACTTAATTGACTATGGGTTAATTACACAGTGAGTGGAACAACGCCGCCGATTGTCACCCGGCCCCTTCAGCCACTCCCACCACAGGTCCCAATGTTAAATACTGTCTACATCTTGGCAACGGGCGCCAATTTGGCAACCTCCACTCCCACGCACTCTCTTGTCATTTTTGTTGGCCCACCTCCTCCACACTTTAGTGCTTTACCCCCCCCCCCCCACCACCACCACCACCACCACCACCACTCTCTTCCTCCATCAGCACCATCTAATCAACAAAATAACAATGTTTCACACATTTTGCATCTAAAGGTCTCTCCCAAAATGTTTTTCTTGGTCTTTCAGTAACCTGCTCTCCATGAGGTCTGGTTTGCTACGGTTTCAAGTTAATTTCCCTTTGAGACTTGAATAAACCTGAAGCTTGGCAACTTCTTCCGATGTTTTTCACTCATGACTAATCTCTCTCACTCCAAAGTGTTTTAAAGCCCCTTCCATATTGATGTGCAGCAACATTTCCTTGGAGTTAGCATTGTGTTAACTCCAGTTTGTCTCAAACTTCCAGAGCACCAGCCTCTATAGAGGTGGTCACAGCAGTGAGGATAATTTATTCAAGTTAAATTCACAAATTGTCTAGACAAACCTCATAATGTATCCTTTCAACTCACCCAAAGGTTGAGATACACACACAGAAAAGTTTGCAAGAGTCTGTCTTCAACCGCCAGTTCGTCTGACACCAAATGTCCACCGGACAGAGAGGGAACCGCGCCACTTCAAACTAGCTGTCAGCTTTATTGAGATTTACAAAGAGCCCAGCCGACAGCAGTTCCATGGGCTTTGCTGCAAAAGCCATGCTGGTTTCAACTCCACTGGAAAGGTTCGCATGTTGATCTAACACCAAGTGATTTCGCTTCCAAATACCCAGCAGGCAAACAGAATGAAATAAAAGCGATAGGTCATGAATGTTCATGCGTGGGTCCGTACGGACGCTGGGAGATTGGGGGGAAAAGGGGTGCTTTTGGACTTTACTCACATCCGTTGTTGCTGTTGTTGGACGGAACCACCAGCAGCTCCGCCTGGGGGTTCTTGATAATGTCGCGCCAGTGGATGGTGTCGGCGTGGCACAGGAACTTGTTCTGGTCCACGTACACGCCGCCGCTCAGTATCTCTGCACGGGGAGAGAAAAGTTGGAGGGAGACAGGAAGAAAAATGAACAGAGAGCCATGGATTTATGGCGGATTTATGGCACATGTACACCGTGGCAGGAAATCAATACTTCAAGGTTAACTCTTATGGTTCTTTTGTGTGGAAGCCCCGCATTGCAAACGGCATTCCCTTGAAGCGCGTCTGAGCATGAAGGTAAATGCTATTGACAAATGTGCACCGTAATTCAATGCCACGTCCACAAGCACTGATGGCTGGAATAAAGAGACTAATCAACTAAAGGCTGCTGGATGGATTTCACATGCAAACTTAACAAAAGCTTTTAAGGAGAATATATTGTGTAATTTTAAAATTAAGTGATTTCATTTAGCTGCAGATTTCCTCAGTCTGGAAGGCAAACAACAGGCTGAGACAGGAGACTGATGCATTTAGAGTATCTGCTGACTTTTATCTGAAAGTGAACTTGAATCATCAAACACACTCGACTTCTGTCAACTGGTTCTTCTTTCAGATTGCGTCTTTTCATATTTTTTTTCAGATGCCCAACCACTCAAACACATTTTATTGAAATTTTGTAGACTAGACCGACTCTAGTGTTGTGAGTAGAAATGATCCGATTTCAGTTTCTTGATGATCGCCGATCATCTTTTGTTGCTTTTGTTTAAGATGACCTGACAACTGAGGAAAATTTACCAATTATAAAAATTAATTAGTTATTTTAGTTGCTAAGCAATGACTTAAAGACATCATATATTAATGAAACAAGTAGAATAGTCTGATTTCTGTGCCTGCATCACTTCCTGAGTTGGCAAACCAAATTTATGCCATTCTTAAGTTGTCATCAAGGGCCGCACAAAATCATTCCAAGGGCTGCAAACGGCCCCTGACCTACACTTTCAACACCCCTCTAAAAGGGTTTCCAGAGGTTGGTTTCTGTACTGGATTTTGCTTTGAGATATATTTCACATTAATATAAAAACTTCTTCTTTTCCCCTGGCATAAAATCCCATTAGAACACATGAAGGTTTGTGTCTGCGGCTCAGAACAACAACAGCTGCTTAATGAAATCGGATTTCTGAACCATGTGACTTTACAGGAAGGTTAGCGGCGCCGCCGTAAAGGCAGGATCCCCATACCGAGCAGGCTGTAACAGCAAAAATATGTTTTTCTCAAGGACCGGTGGCCTTAACAGATGCCAGAGTAGGATAATAAAGCCTAATCCCTCTCTATGTTACTAATCCAGGTTTTGGACACAGACTCTGACTATAATGATGCGGCGGTAATCCACCTCCCTCCCGAGCCGTGACCTACGGCGGCAGATCCACCACCGCCGCTGCTGCTTCCTCTGCAGCTGCAGCCCGGTGCATCACTAAACCTCCAGAGGAGGGTGGAGGGAGGGGATTTAGATGCAATCACCTCGCATTCCCCTGTATCCTCCAACATGAAGCCTTATTCCAGGAAAGCACTTGTCATAATAAATTAAATTTAATTTAAAATAAGTTGGAATGCGGCTCAGATTAGAGACGGATAAGCTCAGAAAGAAAAGAAGGGCATTGTCTCTCCGGGCAGATTATTAACAGCGTATGAATTATGCGGACGCCTCGGCAACTCGGGAAGCCACACACAGGAAGCTAATCATTACCATCCGACACCCTGATTAAGGAAGTGGGCCTTGGTGGCGACAGGGACATTCATTCACGGCCTCTTTAGAGGTGACATGGCGCTTCGTCTGCCTGCTGAACGGCCTGCAGCACCCGGTTTATGTAATCATGTTCCCGTCAGCGCGGCGCATCCATCACCGCACGCCCCCGTTCACAAGCAGAAACATTCGCGAGCTCCCTTCAAAAGTGACGCAAAGAACGCTCTTAAAAGAGACAATGCAGGGTGAGACGGATGGGTGACCTGAGGTGACCTTGGTCCGACCTCAGCCCAGATCCTGCAGCGCTGTGACGAATGCGGAGAAATGAACACCGGACTGTAACCAACCAAGGCGGCCCGTCGCTCGGTAACGGCGGCCGGCCTTGAGCTTCTGAATGATGTCTGAGTTTAGGAGGAACTCTAAACTCAGCAGATGTTCCCGGTGGGCCTGGAGAGGTTGAGGGGATTTATGGTTAAGTCAATGCAGCATCCGGACACTCAGGTTCTGTCACTTCATCCACATTACTGCACAAATACTTAATATTTTATTAAACTAATGTTTTTCTGCACTCTATCATAGTTTTTCCACTTCTAAGCACTGGACCCAGCTCCCACTGCACTGAAGAAAACCAAATGAAATCTCTCCAATTCCTTTTATTTAAATTGAATATTTATTACGTTTTATTAAATAAAAAAAAGATTCTGTGACATACGTTCTTGTAGTAAAACAGATGAACCAATAAATATATGGAGATGATTTACAGGCCCAGCCACTGTCCAGTGGTTATAGGGACATTATTGACTTAACACAAGTGCTGGAGAGGCTTCACGTTCCCAAGACAACCAAAAAGGTAAATAGCAGAAAAAGTCAAAAATGACAAACTGAACTACCTTTTCCACCTGGGACCTTTGGGTAATGGCAGATATAATGGATTTTGATACTTTCTGGAGAGCCGTCCCTCTGTCAGGGCCCGACTCGGCCCCCAGATGTTCCTGTAAATGCCAGCGGCCGCACTCCAGCACACAAATTGCTGTCCATCCAAGCAGGGGCGCTAACTCTTCCAGCACCGGGGATGACAAGCCTGGACCAGGTGGCCATTCATTACTGGGGCCGCGGGCACCTGCTGCACTCCAGCAGCGCCGATGACTCCATAACTCCAGGTTTCCATCAGGAAGCCGCAGAGGACGGATCGGCTTCCCTTTTGATTCACAGGTCATCGTAAAAACTAGTTCTCCGCATCGCTGGTGGATGCTCAGGGTCTGTACAGGCACAGGAAGTGGTTTAACAGCTGTTCTCAAATGAATGTCAAACTAATTGCTGCTCTACGGAAGGCCTGACATGCAAAAAAAAGATATGAAAAACACAAAAAAATACACGGATAAAATGAACAATGGTTTTAAAATTGTTTCTATAACATTTCAGAGCAACACACACAAAAAAACGAAACTAACTCCAAATGTTATTTTTCATAAATTTTAAATAGAATTTAATTTGATATTTAATTTGAAATAAAAATAAAAACTGTGCAAAACTCAAGAAAAAAAGCAATGTGTTATTCCGTTTAAACAACAGTTGGGGTTTACAAGTAATCATTAAAGCTAACTTTTTTCGTTATTTCCAGCTGTCAGCATTGCTTCGGTGTGGAGTGCTTTACATACTATTTTGGCCTTTGGTGCATGTTAGTGTACTTATCTAGAAAAATTAAGCATTTTGAAAATATGACAACTTTTTTTGTTATATTTTGTGAAATTTGTGGAAATAAGGCAGATTTTTGAGAACCATTTAAATATTACACATCATGATATGTGTAGAATTTCACCAGTTTTTAATTTGTCTGATGTTCTGCTTAATGTCTAAATATCAGTTATTAAATCACACCACATTATTACGATACAATTTATCACTAAAATGTTTAAAAATGTGAAATTAAAACTATTAAAAGGAATGCTAAATTTTTTTATTTGATTTTTTTTTTTTATTCTAAAAAATATATGTAATTTCTGATTTATGTATAAGTGGAGGGCAATATGTTAGTGTAAAAGTTCAAATGTTACAAAATTCAAAACAAGAAAATTTTCCTGAAACATGAAACCTGGAATTAAAAACAAATAAACCATGGTCAGTGCAGCGGGGATTCCAAAAGTAAAATTATTCAAAGATGTTAAATAAAAAGGTTTAAACATTTTCTTAATGAACTGCAAAAATGACTAGAACTAAAATAATTGAACTTGGCAGTTTGGCTGCTGAGTCTAGCAATATTTTGAATAGTAACTTATTTTAGGCTGAACATTTTGAGATTCACAGATACAGAATTCAATATGATATAATTAGTTATTTTACTTCAAGATGCTGCGTTCTTTCAGTATTTGTTTACTTGTTTTATATTTTTTGCAAGCTTCACATAAGTTTGCCAGGAAATTCTTGATTTCAATCAGAGCTTGGCTACATTTTACAAGTGGACCCCAATCTGGAGCCTTTATCTCCTGTTTCTGGTATTCTGTATGTTCCTGTCGCTCGGTGCCACCGGGCGCTGTGCTCCCCGTGAAGCCGTTTTATGTGCGCACAAGGCCGCCGAGGTCCCCCCTGCCATATGGTCAGGTCATGTTTAGCTTCTGGTGTAACGTTTTTGCTACAGATCTCTTGGCACTGGAAGAAAAAATAAAACAAAGAAGCTCTCAGCGTAATGGAGGAGTAAGATTCTTGGCGAGCGGAGGTTGAAGTGTCGGGTTGAATCAGAAATACGAGCCAAGGCGTGCGGTGGAACACGATGTGGGCTGGGATTGGGAGAATTTCTCAAAATATATATATACAAAATTTTAATTAATACCCTCATTGTATTAAAATGAGGTATTTATCCATTTCTTCTGGATTATGGAGAGATGTGGGTCAGCTAAATACAAAATCCCCAATGCTTTCCTTTGGTCTTAACCTGCTTTTTCATTTAATTTCTATCCAGTGCTTGAATTTTGAGGAAGACGCATAGAATAGGCCTGACACTTGATCCTCAGTTACATTCTTTCAAATACTTCAGGGTTTTTGTTGTTGTTAAATTTATGAAAATAAATTGTTGCAGTGGTTCCTCTGGGAGGCGTAAGAAGTCTTGAAATATCTCTCTACCAAACCCATTTTTGAGTTAATTCCACCATTAACTAAAAATAGACTAATTACCCAGAAAAAGTCTTTATATCCTTGTAGAAAGTTTCTTTGGAAGTGAACAGATTTGGAGGAGATTTCTAAGGCAGAGGGTTAGGGTAGCCTAACCCTACCCCTACGGATGAATGATATTATCGGCATGTATCGGCCGATATTAGCTGTAAAATTTAATATCAACATTAACCATTCTGTTGATAACCGACATTGACATTGTTTTTATATGACAAACCAGTGACAATGATACCTGCAGCACAGCACATTGTCAAATTTGCTCTTTTTGAGTGTTGTCATTGTCTTAGAGCAGGGGTGTTCAAAGTGGGTCCTCGAGGGCCGGCATCCTGCATGTTTTAGTCATCTCCCCTCACAACCTCCTCAGCAGGTCTATATTCCTCTTAGGGCTTCTAACGAGCCATCGTTTGATCCAAGTGTGCTAAACCAGGGAGAGAACTAAAACATGCAGGATGCCGGCCCTCGAGGACAGCCCTGTCTTAGAGGGAGCAGATGTCATTAATAAGTTTGACATTAAACATAATGCAATTTGAACATTTTTACATCATTTTCAGCCTCCTTTTTAGCATTTAGTAGGCTAAATTGACAAAGATAATACAGCATTTTAATGCCACAGCAGAGAAAGCCATATAGTTTCAATAAGTATCTATAGGAAAAAAATATCGGTATTGATAATCGACCAAATGAGTTGTAGTATATTGGCGTATTGGATACCGACCAAAAATACAATATCGTGCGTCCCTACTTTTATCTTATGCACAATGAGTGTTTGGTTCTGATCTCCATGGAGACCAGTCGAACAAAGGAACCCAAAATCCAAAGGAACAGGTGAGGAGTGGAAGTTACACATGCCTTTAGTATTTCAAAGCTCTGCTTTGAAAACCTGGTTGTTTCATGCGTACCAAACACAAATCCATTTCTTCCATCGTCGTAAGATTTTACACAACAGTGTACAAGAACTAGATGAGAAAATAGGCAAAAAAGCAAAGAAAATCCTTAAAATACTGGCAGAATACTTTAAAGACTAGTTGTGTTTCAGTTGAAGACTTAAACCAGGAAGTCTGAGTGTCCTGACAGCGTCACCATGACTTTTCATTGAATATTACTGTTAAACCAAAATAGGCAGCAGCATTGGCTTTCTTCACAACATTCATCTGTACAGCAACATTCCCAGAATGGGGAAAAGACTCTTAGTGAAAGTGAAAACCATTTCCATCCCCGTCTGCCTTTATAAGCCAATTAAACCCATTTCATAGGCATTCAGCTGAGCACAGTCCTTTATTTTGAAGTAGTTTCCAGGCAATGATAGTCAAAGCACCAATCAGTGACCGCAGCTCTGAACGAAGCCTGCTGATGAGCTTTCATCAGTGCTGCTAGCCACTTGTCCTGCATCTCTTCCTCTGCCTAATTACACTGATGAATAAGGCTGCGACAGCGATCCGTCCTCCGCTGATGAGTCCGTGCGTTTACCCTTATTGTCTCGTCTTAGCGGCAGGCGTGTCGCTTTTCACACAGCTAAAGTGGCGCGCGCCCAGGGCATCCGCCCTCTGCTCTTCTTCATTAGGAACCACCTAAAGCTCATCCTTCAGAAACACTCAACCCCGATTCTCACCCGCTCTCCTGATGTCGTTCTTATTTGAGTCGAACTCAGCGAAAAGCAACAGGAGTCAGCTCACATGCGCAGCTCTGACACCATACCTGGTTTGACGTTTTGGGTGTCCTCCACTGGCCTGTGTGAAAACTCACAATCAGAAACAGTGCATGACAAACTCTGTATATTTATGGCTTTTATTTTGAAGGCGAAGTCTCCACCCCAACCTAAGCATCCTTCCAAACAATGCTAATTCCTATAAGGAACCTTTGGGTAAAAATGTTCTAAGAGGAAAATTGACACAAAATAAAGAAGATGTATCAATAAATATATTTTAAATTTCCTCCTAAGTTAAATTGCTATGATCTGTTTGTGAGGATTTAAATGAACAGACTATATTGTTGCTTATTTTTGTGAATATGTTTTGTTGTAGATGATATCCACAGTTAATGGATATTTTATATTGGAATCATTTTTTATCTGGTGATCCAAAATTGTGTAAACTTTGTGTTGATGTTTTCACTACATATTTGAGTCACTGACTTTCATTCTCTGGGGTTAAAATCCATACAAATGTTACGTTTTCACACCAGGCGAAGGTAAGTTACAGAACGTCTCTACTCCTGTAGCTAGTGGTTCTGGTACCAAGTTGTGAAAATTATTTTGGTTCTGTTTTATCAGAGTAACAGAGTCGGTGTGTGAGTCAACATTATTAACTTCATTAGGATGTTTTTTTGTGTTGAAGAGACGTAGATAACACGAAGCGACTTTACAGAAACCCTAAAATATTCAACAGTTCTTGTGAAATATTGACGTATTGTAGCTAATTTTATTTTGTAACAAACAGAATATTATATTCTGTACAAGACACTGCCTCTTTTTTTTACTACATTTTGCAGAAAACTTTAAAGGTCAGTATGTTTTATTGCTCCACTTTTATTGTGCTAAAGTTGGCCCATTGCTCCTTTTTTTGTTATATTCTAAAAAAAAAGAGAAAAACTGTGATAGAGAAAAAATATGTATATATTTATTCAGGGGATTCGACATTTATGAAACTAATATGGACTGTGTGAGTTCAGATCTTCCAAGGACTTTACAGAAGAAGTCAGTTCTCTGCTGTGATTGGACGGCTTGCTAACCAGCAGAATGTAACAAAGTGAGCTAAATGTAAAGAGAAGTTCCCCAACGGTTCATGTTTGTACGAGATCTCCGCTCGTTTCCGTCCATCTGCACGTTCTCGGACACAGACCTGTCAGACGGCGTGACAGAAGGCGGCGAACTGTGTGGGGGAACGAAACAAATGGCCTTCATTTTCTTTGAGTGCAGACCCTCTTCAGGGAGCGTGACACGAGCGCAGCAAATCCGCAACTCTGGTAAAAATGGCGACTCGCATGAGAGCGAGAGCGAGGCGGCGGGAGCCGGAAGCGCCGACGTGTTCAGGAAAATTATGTTCAAATTCCAACTACCTGGGGGAAGAATTAGAAATGAAAACGATTGCAGAGGCGCAAAACTGCAAAACTAGATTTTTGGTGAAAAATACAACATTTCTGCTCTTAAGAGAATGTTTAGCCAGATGGATAAAACATTTTAGACTCTTTTTTTCTCCGATTGATGTAAGCTAAATTAGTTTTAAACATTTAATGATTCCATATTTCTTTCTTCAATGCTGTTATTTATTTCAACAAAAGGTGAATCTATAATATTTTCTTAAATGCTAAGTGATTCCATAACAATTTCCCTAACATTTAGGTTTTCTGTCAGATGTAACTCAGTGTTTTTCTTTAGTGAGTAATTCCACAGCTTTGAATTATTTCATAAAACAATTTTCATCATTTTGTCCTTCAACATATTGTTTCCCCTCAAAATTATATGATGCTTATCCTCAGTGCTTGGTGATTCTGAAATAGCTGGACTTTAAAATAAAGTCCAGCTATTTTCTTAAAATGTAACCAACTTGAAGTATTGATTATATATATATATATTTGCCAGAGGTTATAAAATTAAAAATAACTTTTTTATGGAGAAACATTTTAACACAGATGTGATATGCAAGCTCCTAAAAACAGTTCAAAATTAAATTAAAGTTTTGTATTTCCTTTACAAAGAAAACTCCTGACTCTTCTGTAAAACAAGCACCAGTCCCCGAGGTGGCCCTCCTTTTCCCCCCAGCGCCTCAAAGTGTGTTTACATTAAAGTGGGCTGTTGAGAAAGAGGCTACATAAGTGAAAACGACTTCCCAAATTCTATGAATAAGTGTTTCGCCTCCCACCTGCAGCCGAGTCGGCCGGATAAACGGCTGCTGATTGCCAAGATCATGCAGGCAGAAAACAGGAGCCGGTTCGCCGTCAGGCAGGTGGAGGAGAGAAGCTCTGCTGTTGTAGTGACCAAAATGAAATCAAGCTCCTAAAGGTGCGAGTTAGGAAGTTAAGAGGGAAAGGTCGGAGGCACTGAATTAGTCACATGCCTAAAAAGCTGCCAAAGTTGTTTGTGCTCCGTTTTATAAACGATACAATTTTTCCAAGTGAGATCCTCTGACTTCAGAGGAACCGCCTCTGCGCCATGCAGGCGGAGGCGGCTCTCCCGAGTCCCGTTTCCCCTCTTCTCCATTATTAGCCCTGCCAGCCAAGGAGATATTACGGCGGGTGACGAATGGGTGAGGGGCGACAGAGCGGGGGAGGTCCAACCCCATCTCTCTGACTTAGCCCCGCCCTCCAGAAGCTGGCCGCCGCGGCCCTTCAGATAACCATAATCGGGTTTTAAAGCCCCCAGATTAAATTTAGCAGTCTGGACTGATATTGTTTTGCAGTGAATCCTGATGAAAAATGCTTCACCTTAGGAGATTATGGATGCTGCGTAGGTGGGAGGGTGGAGATAGCACCCCCCTCCCCCACCACCACCACCTTAAAGCTTCAATGGACGCTAAATGAATCCCTGCCATCACTTTCCTCTCCCCCTGCCACCTCCATCTGAATACTGCTTGATGAGCAGCCATGTTTACAAAAGATCTGGGTGTCACTCTACCTTTGGTGATGAGAGGTTGAGGAGGGGGGTATTTCTTTAATTATTATTATTATTTTTTAGGGGTGACACAAAATGCAATCACGGCAAACCAGAAGCCGGTAAATTCAATAAAAGAGGCAAATGAAAATGGAGCTGGAGACACGGCGCATTTAAAGGGCCGGATGGGCTCCAGTCCTAATAGATCCTCTTCCTGCATTCAGATGAAGTCGAGGCAGAGGCCGTCCAATCAGCATGGGGAAACAAAAGAGGGGAGGAGGGTGAGGATCCTAATAAAGGTTAAATGTCAGATCAAAGTTCTTGATCACTGCTGTCTGTTACATCAGTCAATTCATACATAAATATGTTGAAAACATTGAATACTTAGATTTCCTCTGATTACCGGCGCAGTCACCAACATTGTGAAATAACTCCAGGGGTTTGAAGAGGTTTTCACTTTTCCTCGTCCAGGATCCAGCTTGAAAATCCAGATGACAAAGTCAGAAATCAGTAATAAAAAATATAAGTTTTGTTTTTTGAGGTTTTTACCCCATTTTTTAATAGCTCCCTCTGACCCCTGGGTCAAGCAACTCACTCATCAAATAAATTGCCACTCTCGTTGCTCAACAACCCTCCGAGAAATTGCTGCGCCGTGTTTTTTTTTTTTTTTTTTTTTTTTTTTTCTGCAACGGCAGTGACAGGCTGTTTTACAGCGGAGTTACCCCCGACAAGCCGGGGTCCGCTCGGAGATTGAGCTGGAAATTGTGTTTGGGTACAATTGTTCAAGATTGCGACATCAAACTGAAATTTAAAGGGCACCGCGAACGAGCCATGGGGGAGCCGTGACGGCGGGGAGAAAACTGCTGAGCCGCCGGCCTCAGAACTTGAAATGTAGCTCTTATTATGTGCTTGCACGCAGAAAGAAAGTTTCCTGTGTGTGTTTTGCCGTCTGTGGATCGGAAACATGCACACACTTCTGCCCTGACACGGATTTTGTAATTCAAGCTAAACCATATTCCATGTTTTTACCCTGCAGAATGGTTAGCAAGTGCTGAAACAGACCTAACCCCTCTGCATTAAAATTGACACTTACAATGGGCTAAATGGGCAATTTGTCATTCTCTGGCAAAGAGCTGCTGCACTCATCCCTCCGCTTGGATAATTTGGAGCACACAGACGCGCACACACACCAACAAACCAACTCGGAACGATAAATTGCCTCCATCTGGCTCTACAGAATATTTAACATGACTTTTGATGAGTTTTTCCCAACAAGAATTCATGTCTTTTTGTTTTGGCCATCTCTGGTTTATGACTTCTCCAGATGTGCAGCATACATTATTATTCATCAGTGATAGAGACTGGACGTGCTTGATTAGTGTTTGGAGAGGCAGACGGGCTCGGAGAACCCAAAGACATCATCAACGTGCGTCGGAGTCAAAGTGTCCGGAGACCCTGGAGCACAACTCTGTTTTCACCCGGACCCTAAATCATGCAAATGGGAGGCAATGTCAGAGCGTGGACGCCTCCGAGAGCAGAACGATCAGCCGGTCTCAATGTAATTACTGTCAAATGGACACTTCCGGTCATCAGAAGGCCTGGTCTCAAGCACTGTTTACTGAAGGACAAAGTCAACTTTTGACCCTGGTAGTTTAATGAACATAAATGTACCAAAAGTGGTTTTTATTTATACTTTACTTTGTTTAATTGAGGGCTGCACAGTGACACAGTTGGTAGAGCTGTTGCCTTGCAGCAAGAAGGTTCTGGGTTCAATTCCCAGCCTGGGGTCTTTCTGCATGGAGTTTGCATGTTCTCCCTGTGCATGGTGGGTTCTCTCCAGG
Source organism: Poecilia mexicana (assembly GCF_051168715.1). Classification (NCBI taxonomy): domain Eukaryota; kingdom Metazoa; phylum Chordata; class Actinopteri; order Cyprinodontiformes; family Poeciliidae; genus Poecilia; species Poecilia mexicana. The sequence goes on from NW_028263371.1 coordinate 32,823,612, forward strand.
TAATCAGGTTTCCTCCCACAGTCCAAAAACATGACTGTCAGCTGAATTGGTCTCTCCAAATTCTCTCTAGGTGTGAGTGTGTGTGACTGGTTGCTTGTCCCGTCTGTCTCTGTGTTGCCCTGCGACAGACTGGTGACCTGACCAAGGTGACCTCACCTCTCGTGCGGAACATTACCTGGAGATAGGCACCAGCACCTCCTGACCCCACTAAGGGACAGGGGTGAAAGAAGATGGATGGATTGTTTAATTGGTCAAAATATCTCTCAAATGGAAGTAAATAAAAACTTTTTAGAGGAAACTGTTTAAGAACTGCAGCATACAGATGTCCATAAATACCATTAGGAGGTTTCTACATGTTAACCATAGGTTTGCTAAAGAGGTGCTGTTTGTTCCTCTACAGGCAAAATTTGTGTGCATGGAACAGAGTCTGCTTTCAAGAGAAGGAAGTGGACTAAAGCGCCTGGCATTGTGGGTAATTGCAACCAAAACAAAGGCACGAGTTTAACGCTAGCAGGAGAAACGGCTCAAAAGAGAAACTCCACAACCGCTATAACCTGATGCTACTCTATTTTAGCTTGCATTTAGTTTATGGTTGCGCTCAGTGTCTTCGTCAGAGGTTTTCATGTAGTTTCCTTCAGTGGTTCTTGGTGCAGCGCCCCCACAGACGAGGAGGGGAACGGGTTGCTTAAGTGTGTGGTTGGTTTGACTCAGTGCCATAGCAGCTGGAAATGGAACAAATGTTGCAGTTTTGGTCTCTAACTGACCAAAAACAGATTATCAGGTGGGAAAACAGCTTTAGATCAAAGTTTTCAAGAAGGAAATGCTTCTGGCAAATATTTTTTTTTGTCTTTAGCCAAAAAAATGGTCAGCAGATTTAGGGACACAAGCTGTTTCACATCTGTTGAACCCCAGTAGCCCATACTCTGTAGGGCTACATTTTGTCATCAAGGTTAGTGGAGAGTGCTTCCACCGGAGCGATGACTCATTCTCCTCCAGCCAAAGAGTATTGAATCCCAAAGTTTTGAGAAATGATCCGGAAGGCTGAGTTTATAGGTGATATTAGACAATTTATTGGAGCAAAAGTCAGAGTTGCTAACTAAGGTGATGTAAGGTGCGGAGTCGGTTCACTCAGCCGGAGTCGAGTAACCTTAACGTCCAGGATCATCGTACAGGGCGGCGGACATACTGCCCTCAGAGGACTGCTTCCGATCCATTAGAGATCATTTATTCCTCCTTCCATGAGTGTTACAGCCCCTAATGGAGACAAACCAGGGGCCCCTTGGCTCTCCCTGTCAATGGACTTAAAAGACTCCCGCCGCAGCACAACAATAAGCCTGAGCACAAGCGTTGCATGACAATGACTGCTTGGTTGCAGAAATCAAGCCAAAGGTGAAGCTTTGCATTCTCCTGAGCATGAATACTAACGAAAGATAATTTGGTAGGACTGGTCTTCAGTCTGAGTAGTGATTAGTCTTCTCCATCAAGAACATTTAAAGGTTCTCGTATTGGAACTGTCTACATCCAGTCGACATAACATAGTCGTCTCAAGAAGCTGCGGCAAAGACGATTTACACCAACTTGGTGTAAAAGTTCATATCATTGAGACGTCTGTGCAGATTTATGGGATGCGTTACATCACACCGAACTGGAGCTGTATTTTTGTTTTCAAAAAGGAATGTTGGTACTTTGGTGTTTTGCCCCTCCAAAAAGGAACTGGAAGAGATGAAAGAAAAAAAAAGAAAAAAAAAAGAGCAAAACTTTATTTCACAAGCAGACTGAAGGGTTCTCTTGCTTTGCAGATTCACAACTGCAGCATTTCCTAGGATGGCAAAGCAGCGTTTGAAGCTGGGAGATATGTTTTAATCATCTGGTGCCTTAATGATGACACTGGATTCATTATTAATGGGCCCCAACTCTCTTCTCTCTCCCTCTTTCCTCTAACGGTCCAGATCGAGAGTGCGTATTAGCATTAGCCGCTTTTGCTCTATTTGATCTTCCTGTAATTACACCACTTTCTGGAGATCACACCACAGGCTTTATGTTAAGTAAAGAGGCAATGGAGGGAGAATTTTTTGCCTAAACAAACTCCAAACGCAATTACGGCGGCTGCTTTTGCTCCTCCATGTTCTTCCATCAGGAAAGGCTGTGTGATTTCTGAAAGCATCTGGCGAAACGCGTAAAGAAGTGATTAGTGAAGGTCCAGCGCTTGACTGCCAATCTGTGCAACAGCTGCACTTTCACTTGATGGCTTCACTACTTGGCTGAAATTTGACATGCGTTTAGATAAAACTGCTAAGACGCTCAACTAAAACCTTTACTCAAGAAAAAAAAAATATTACAGAGCAGATCCCATCTTTGATGTGGAAACTCAAGGACCGTTGTGTTCCTCAGACATCGGCGTTGCATAACGTGCTTATCATGCATAATGTGTGATGCACCAAGATTGAACGATAATGAGAAGAAAATCTGAGAAAAAGACCAGAAAATAAAAAGTTTTGGACGATGTAAAACCTTCACAATCGCTAAACCAGTTTCAGCTTCATACTCCAACAAGGGTTTGGGTTAGACAGAACAGTTTGATCTATAAGAAAACATGAAGGCCAAAAAGAGAACAGAGAAAAGTTTGTAAGAAAAGAAATGTAAATAAAGATCACAACTTTGGAATTTCTTTTTTTTTTCTTCCCTTTTTTTGATCTGAGTAAGTTTGAATTATTTGTGGAAGACCTGGAGGAATGTAGTGCCAACATACTTGACATTCCCCAACATACAGCTTTAACATAAAGCGCAGTCTTTTCCACAAGAACACACCTTCCATATCTGGGCTTCCACTGCCTTGGAGCCCTTTCAATGATTCGTCCTTTTATTTCTTGTTTGGTCTCTTCCAGCGTTAGACTCTGGCTCAGAAATCAAATGCCTCAAAATCTGCCTGTTATCAGAGATTACATAGCTTCATAAACTGAGGTATTTTTCTTGCTCGATACGTGTGGTATAGATGGAGAAGCAGCATTCAGCTTCTATGCACCGCAAATCTGGAATGAACTTCAGAAACAATGAGATCCTTTAAATCTAGATTTAGGTTCACCTGTTTAGAGAGACTTTTGAAACATAATCAATGAAACATTAATCAACATTCTGATGTGGAATGACAAAACTTGAAAAACTTTATCGTTTCAATTGTTGACCTTATTTTTGTGTTTTTATGATGTAAAGCACTTTGAACTGCCTTGTTGCTGAAACGTGAAATACAAATTTGATTGATTGATTGATTGATTGATTGATTGATTGATTGATTGATTGATTGATTGATTGACCCTGCTGATTTTTGTGCCCAGGTTTTACTTTTGGAGCAGACAGACATTGGATATTTTAAAGAATTTGGGATATTTGTCCACTTTTTCATTTGCTACACTTAGTGCCACAGTATGATACCTCCGCCTCCCCGCTTGACACCTAGTACAATGATTATCTGGTAACACTTTGACGGGGTAACACTGTCATAAATGTGATGTAACACCTGACATGAATTTTACGACTGCTGTCATGAAGTGTGATTCTGTAAATAACGACACTTTTAATGCAAGGTTGCATTAAAAGTCCATTAAAATGATCAACTTTGCATTGAAAGTGTCATTATTTTATTTTTAAATTTGCAGCTCTCTTCTGCGTAAGTTCTATTTTTTCCTTTCATAACAGAAAAAAATGTTTGGTTTCCTCATTTATGCTCAATTTGTTTTTAAAATGAGGGAAATTCTGAGATTTTTCTGTTGACTGGGCAGAAGCGTGTGACCCACGGAATCAATAGTCATGCTCTCGCAAATGAAGATGCACATGGGGTTAATTATAACGAGGCCTATTAATCAATTTATCTCAGCGGCAACTGCTGTTGGTAATTTGGCCTAAATACCTGCAAAATGCCCACACAAATGCTGCAATTAGTGCGACACGATTAGCTTCCAATCGGGGGAGGAAGCCGCAGCCCCGGTGAGCCTCAGTGGAAGCAATTTACATGAAAGAACAGAGAAATGATAAAGGAGGGAAGGGAAGACAGCTACCTGGGTTCTGGACGTAGGAATATGGGAGCATATCTACCAGAGAATTTGGTTTATATCCATATGGACGGAAAAAAGGACAATTAAACAAAAAAGTGTCAGGAACAGGATCAGAGCGTTTCAAACACAGCACTTCATCAGTTCTGATGGCTTTTAAGATCCGACGGTTATTACGCCTGCTGCTGCTCAACGTGGGGTAATTAGCTCCGTGGTAACGCGCTAAAGTGTGTACACAGTTCATATGGCTGCAGCGGCGTCAGAGTTCAAGCTGAACAAGCTGCTGGTTTGACGCCTGCACAGCTGACTGCAGTCAGTCTGCAGACTGTCTGCAGACTGACTGCAGACTGACTGCAGCACAACTCAACTGAAATCCATCAGCGAAGGATTTCACAGCCCAGAGTCTGCAGGACGGAGCAGCTGGAACTTCTCATGGATTCGTACGAGTCATCAAGTTAACTGGATCCTCATTAACATTCCGGAAGGAACAAGATGGAGTAAGAGAGAAAAACATGGCAGCCCAGGAGATTTAGAGGGACCAGTGCTGACCCAGAAGCTTTACTGGTTCTGCTTTAACTGCAGCACTGGACTGGGATAAAGCCTGGGGATCTGAGGAAGGCGGAGCGCCGGAAACGCAGGCAGCTGTGGAAACACATTCAGGCTCTGAATGCGTCTTTAACATCTGAACTGGCAACCAGAAATAAACACACTGCAAAGAAACAAAATCTCACCATGTATTTTCATCTAGTTCCTAAGGTAAATATCTTAGTACACTTCTAATAAGATAAAACTAACTTACATGTTTTCAGCAAGATATAGGAGATTGCTTTAAGTTAATTTCTTAATATTGATAAGAAAGTACTAGTTATATTGGCAGATTATTTCACTAATAACATGGGGAAAATATCATGTTATTAGTGAAATAATCTGTTAATGGAACTGGCATTTTTTTTTAATCAAAACTAAGAAATTGTTGCCTTAAAACCAGCTCCAATTTCTTGGTGGAAAGTTACTTATTTCAATGGCACTAAGATATTCCTACTAGAAATTAGAGAAAAATACTTGCTAAGGCTTTGCGTTGCGTTTTTTCAGTGCAGTGCTGATGCTAATCTTACACATCCACTGAGCTGCTGAGCGAAACGCGTCTCCTGCCGGTTTACTTTGAGAGTCCTTGGGGTTGGTAAAAATAAAGGAAAACCTCATTTATTTGCAAAAAGCAGCATTTTCCTGCTTCTTTTGTGTTATTTGTGGAGCAGAACTTGTGAGTCATCCAGGGATGAAGGTGCATTTAGGCTTTCCTTCCCTGGTTGGGGCTGTCAAACAGGTGCCTCCCTCCCAACCCGACATCCGGCGCCGGTACAGCAGCGGGGGGCTGCTGTACCGGCGCCGGATGTCAACACGCCCTTACAGCTCTCAGGAGTGCCTTATCACGGAATTCAGACTCCATAAAATGCTGCTTATCACAATAAATCTGGGGCCTAATATGGATCACTGTTTGCTCCCCGACCATCAATCTCTAAAGCGGTGCTGCAAAGTCAATACGACACGGGCCTGCAGTAAATTCCTGCTGGGAAACTTTTTCTGCACCGCTAGCTGTTCTCTTCCATGTGGCAGCTAGCTTTGAATAGAAACACGCAGCAATGTGTTTGTTGTTTTTTTTTTTTATCATGACAAATACAGTTTAGTACCTCAGTGTGTGCCGATGAACAGGAAGTGGCCGTTTCTGACGCATTCCTCTTTGTTCTTTGGCGACAGTTCTGAGGACGGACGTGTTGGACGGGATTCGTACTCCCTGGCCGCGCTAATGTGCACCGAAGCTTTTCAGTTTCAATTCATCCTGGAAGCTCAACAATGAATGTGGTGAGGGGTTTTCCTTTCTTTTTTTTTTGTAGTTTTTTTTCCCAGCCATCAAGACATCCAACACATTTCCTCCAAAAACCAACAAGATTAAAGACAAAGTAACTGCTGTTTGGAGACCAGAAATGATTCCCCCCACCTTTCTCTAAGGATTGTCAGCAAGCAGGAAAAAAAAACCCCCAAAATAAACTACGTCCCGTTTGTTGGATTCCTTCGATTACAAGAAGGAGGAAAACTGGAGGAAGCAAATAGAAGCAGATGCTCAGACAATGTGGATCCCAAACTATTTCCTTTAGTCAAGTTTCCATTTTGTCATCTGGTTCCAGATTTACAGCTTTTTGCATAATAAGAATTAAATAAACAATAAAAAAATTAAATGAAAAAGTAAAATAAATAAATACATATATAAATAAATAAATGTATTGTATTCATTTCATTTTACTTTTTATTGAAAAAGTTATATATATATAAATAAAAATTATATATAACATATATAAATAATATATAACTAAAATACATAAATAAGTAAAAATTTATCAATAACCTATGCAAATAAATAAATAAAACAAAAAATACAGAAATATAGTTAATAAACACAAAATAAATAAACATCTGATAGATATTATAGCATAATAAAATGTGTATACATACATACAATGCATAAGGTTTAAAACTTTCAGATAACCATTTAACTGTCACGTCAAAACACTTACATGCAAAAGTCAATAGGTCCATGAAAACACTAGTGTCGTCATGGCAATTAAGGGGTTAAACTAATTGATTCATCAGTTAATTTTATGTTCAGTTAAATTGAGATGTTACAGTGTTTCCAAGTGCTGATCTGTGTGTAATTCTGCAGCTGTTTCTTACAGTGCAAATCATATAAATCCAGTATAAATCAACTTTTGCTGCTTTTTCTGAACTCAACCAGGGAGAACGTCAAACTCTTTTAAACGTACGAAGTGAAGACAGGAAGACGGTGAAGCAGGGCAATTATTTTGAAGGATCTACCATGAGGCAGCTTCCTGTTTCAGACATAACCACCATTAAATGTTCCTTTAACAAATGGCTGCTGCTTAGCGTCGCGCTCCCGCATGGCCCAAACAAAGCCCAACACAGCAGCTGTTATGTAAAACATCGATGCAACCTGCCTCCAAAGCCTTTTTTCTTCTGACAGGGGGGGAAAAAATCAAGTTGAGGGGAAAATCTCTCATTATTGAGCCCAACATTCCTAATTCAGCAGCTTATTTACAAAGTTCCACTTCTGTGACTTACAGCTTTTAAACCCGCAATAAATCTGCTTGTGTGTGTGTGGGAGGGGAAAAAAAAGAAAAAAAAATTAATTCAAACCGGCATTTTTTTTAGAGCAGAAAATGTGCTGGAAGCACAAATTAAAAAAGAGCCCATAATTCATTGTGAGGGGGAGTTTAAACGGCTAAATATTACATTTACTGCCTCTGATTTATCGCAAAGACGATCAAATCCATTTGATTCGTTCGGCCGCTCAGGCTTTGGAGAAGTTTCCTTTTTTTTTGTTTTAGTTCTCACCTCAGAAAGGATTTCAAACACACACTTTCTTCACCAGATCCGAGAGGAGGGAGGGAGGAAGGAAGGAAAGAAGGACAATAGAAATATATGAAAGGAAAAGAAAAGGAAAAAATTTAACAAGAAAAAATAAAAAAAGGAGAGAAGTAAGGATAGAAAATCGAAGGAAAGAAAGTGAAGACATCAGGGAGGTGAGCAAGGAAAGAAGGACATGACAGAGGGAAGAAGGGAAAGAAAAAAGAAAAGACACATGGAAGAAAGGCAGGAGTCAAGAAGGAAAGAAAAGCAAAAGGAGAGGAAGAAAGAAGTGTAAAGCATTGGAATAAAGGAAGAACAAAAAGGACAGAAAAATGGAAGAAGGAAATAAAATGTGAAGAACATAAGGAGGAAAGGAAGATTAAAGGACAAATGGAAGAATGGAATGATTTAAGAAAGAGACAAAGGAGAGAAGAAAGGGAGGATATTGGAATAAAAAACTGAAAGGATGAAGGGTTTGAATGAAGGAATGACACTGTGGAGGCAAAAACAGGAAGCAGAGAGGAGGAAGGAAGGAGAGCATGTTTGGACAGAAGGAAGAAAAGATGAGGAAAAGAAGTAAGAGCAGAAGGAAGAGAGAACGGAAAGACGTGACAGAGGAATGAAGGACAATGGAACTGCAATGAAGAATGGAAACACTAACATCTCTTTATTTTTCTTTACACCTTGCAGCTACTGATTTCACACTCTCTTCCAGATGTTTCTGTGCAGTCAGACCGCGGCCCGTCTTACCCGTCAGGTTGCGTAGGCCCAGCTGCCTCAAGCCGTAGAAGCCGTCCCGCCTGTAGTTGAGGAAGATGGCCAGAGCGTAGCGGCTCTCGTACAGCTTGGTGCCTCGGATGATCCGTAGGTTCTCCAGCGGCAGGTACTCGAACTGATTCAGTGCCACCAACACGTAGCCTGTCACTTCTCTTATGGACTGGATGGAAAAGGAAAGAACAGGTAAAGGAATTAAACTTGAAGATAACCCAAAAGGAGAGAACAGAAACCTGTAAAAGCAGAGTGGAGAAAGCTTCAAGTGACAAGAAGGTCAACATGCTACAACGCTAGCTATGCTAACCCAAAGGACTAATCATAAACATGCTGCTAATGCTAATGCCAAAATGCTATACCAACATGGTGTTTAGAGGACGCTAATGCTAAGTGCTAAAGCACTAAATTCAACCATGTTAAAACAATTCCTGTATATGGTTTTTTCTTTAACACCCCTTGTTTGTTAATGTGAGTTTATTCTTCCTCATTTGTTTACTTGTCGTTTGCCAGCCATTTGTTCAATACAGTTTAGTGAAAAAACAAAAAGAAGAATGTAGGAAGAGGAAATGGAACTGCTACATTTACAGCTTTTCAAAAGAAGAGCATCTATCTATCTGAATTATTCTTAGCAGTTGACTTCAACTTGAACTGAAAGTTTACAAAGCAGCAAAGTAAATTAGCGCTTTAGAATTGATCCAGAAAAATAAATTAGGGGGAAGGATAACACTTTATTTGAAGGGGGGTGAATAAGACTGACATGACACTTTCATAAACCTGTCATGTTTACTGATATAAATTTGTTTTAAAAGTATTACTGATTGCACTTTAAACATTAGGTAACTTTATGTTATTAAAGGTAAAGTTTAAACAATAATGATTTCTTGGTTAATGTCAAGTTGTCATAATAACGACATTTTGAATAATGTCAACTTTGTATTAAAAGTGTCATAATTTACCGAATGACGCTTTATGACAACAGTTATAAATATTCATGAAGACTTATTCATGTTCATGACATGTGTTATGACATGTTTATGACAGTGTCATGTCAGTCTTATTCACCCCCCCTTCAAATAAAGTGTTACCGGGGGGAGCTAAGTGTTTTCAAAGTTAGCAAAAATGCTTAAGTGCTAAATGAAAAATCAGCTCCTGGCCTGACTCTTAAAAACTCTGCAAAAAGAATCACGTAATAAACCCCTATGAAAGCTGTGAAAGATTTTCAAAGAAAGTTGAAAAGTTTGCCTGTTTCAATGCAAAATACGTAGGAGTGAACGATGCTTAAGTTTTTTTAAACAATGCTCAACAGAGAACTTTTCATTTTTAACTAAGTTTTGGCTGCAGCTTTCTGATTCATTACCTGTGAGGTGCCTCTGCATTCCTTTCATTTCCTGTCTTCAAATTTGCATTTTAAAATGTCAAGCTTATGAAATATTTGGATGTTGAGAGAAAAATGATAGAAATGTCACCTCAGTCACTGCCTGTTTAAACTTCCACAGCCTGAGTTCCTCCGTTGTTTTTAAAGAGAATCTCTAATAACTACTGAAAACATCTACTTCAAATTAAAAGTCCATGTGGTTTACTTAGCTTTTATTTTATTCATGTTGAGCAAAAGAAAAAAAGCCAGGAAAATTATTTGGCTTTAATTCAAGTTGAAGTAATCGGTCTTAACAGATTGGAAGACCTCGACCATCTGCCTCTTCGTGTAGCAACTGACCTTCTCAGAAGTCACTATAAAAATCAAGCTGATTATCTCTGTATTTTGGACTTGATGAGGCGAATTAATTCAGCTGCAGAGTCAGCCTGAAGGACCGGGAGCAAAATGAGCGAGCGCTTTGGATTTTTTTAAGATATCCTCATTTGAATTCTCAAGAAGAGTGGTAGTACTCAACCTTGGGTCACCACTAAATAAACGCAATGAATAAATGTAAAAAAAATAATAAAAAAAAGAGCAACTTATTGGTCAACTGTGCACAGAATTTTGACGCCGTTTGGCTTGAAGCTCTTTCAATATTCATATACAACATAAAAACAGCCAGAATTAGCTACCCTGACCAAGAAACAAGCATTGAAATTGCTCAAAAAGCAGCCTGATTTTTGTTCAGTCTTTGACATTGCTGGTAAATGGATGATAAACACATTGAAGCAAACAGTACAATACAACCAAAAAGCACCTTTTACCTCTGTTTTCTCAACCATTTCTTCATTTTTATTAATCGCGGAGTAAGTTTTTTATATACTGCTCAAAAAAATAAAGGGAACATTTCACTTTAATTTTGTGTGTGGCTCCAAATCCAGGCCTCCATTGGTTAATAAATTTGATTTCCATTGATGATTTTTGTGTGATTTTGTTGTCATCACATTCAACTTTGTACAGAACAAAGTATTCAATGAGAATATTTCATTCATTCAGATCTAGGATGTGTTATTTGAATGTTCCCTTTATTTTTTTGAGCAGTGTATTTTCTTTTCATCTTTGAGTTGGTCAGATGTAGGACACAAAACTGGCATTGAACTCAATGGTTTCAAGAAGTCAAAGTAAAATGTTCCTCTAAGTTAATTATGTTAATTTAAGTTAGTTAGATTTGTAACTTTTAAGTTAAGTGAACACAAATAAGTAATTTGTCATCACAAAACCAAATGAATTAAGTGAGATTAATGTAAATATGTCCATAAAATGAACTAAAGACAAAAACACTTAAGAGTGTATTGAACATCCACGTGAGGGAATGTGAATTAAACATTTTGATAAATTTACTTGCAAACAGTACTGAAAGATGTAGCTGAAATAGACACTTTTCATCATGCAAAGAAACGTCAAGGTCCTTTGAAGGTTTCTTCAGCGGTCCTGATGTGTTTCTTTGACTTGGAGAAGATTTAGGTGATTCCCTTCAGAAGAAGGTGTGAGGATGTGGATTTCTGTGTGTGTTTTTGGTTAATTTAGCCTAAAAACATCCCAGAGAGATGTTATTTCATCCATATAAAACTAATGTGAGAAGGTGGGTTGTATTGTCGCAATGTATTCCAAGTAAATTTTTTGATTTTCTAGACGCCACCACTAACTGAATCATTACAAGTTCTGTTCTCCAGGACTCTGGAATGCATTCCTGTTTCTTGGTTCAAGTGGTCATTCTGGTCTCATCATGTGGACGTCT